>NC_137685.1:12786403-12931403 GCF_963989245.1 Nansenia antarctica | reverse complement strand
ATGCTAGGTGGAATATGCCTAAAGACACGTAGAGGAAAATCACTTAGAAGTGTCATTTATTATATTGCTATTGTATGACAGTTTCTTTTTTGAATTTAGCTTATTTGATATGTTGTTTGCTCGATTTGATAAGCATTGTGGGGTGAGTGTGATACAGTGTTCAAATGATTAAGAAATGTGACATTTAAGAGTTTTAGAAAACATGAAAGCCCAGTTTAATATGAAGGATCTGGGAAAAATATCATCTTTCCTGGGCATTCAGTTTGAGCAAAAGGGAGAGGAAATCTAAATGAATCAGAAAACATACATCCAAAAAAATGCTTGATAGATTTGGAATGTCAAACTGTAAACCTAGATATACACCATGTGAACTAAAAGTGGAAGGTGACCGAAACGAGGAGAGTGACACCAGCAAAGATTATAGGCAGTTTGATCTATGCTATGACTTGTACCCGACCAGATATTAGCTGGATAGTTAGTAAACTATCACAAACACTGGCAAACCCAAAAGCAGAGAACCTAGTAGCTGCTAAACATGTTTTGAGATACCTAAAAGGGACAAGTGACTATGAGTTGTGCTTTAAGAAATCTGATGAAGACTTAAGTCTTATAGCTTATAGTGATTCTGATTGGGCATCTTCTGTGGAAGATAGACGTAGTACTACAGGGTACTGTTTTAGCCTGACAAAACAAGGCCCTGCCATATCTTGGAAGTCAAAGAAACAACCCACTGTAGCACTCTCGACATGTGAGGCTGAATACGTCAGTCTAGCCACCACTACTCAGGAAAGCATGTATCTAACTCAACTATTAAACGGCATGGATAATAGAGTCTACAGTATTTAAAGCTATCGTATTATCGCTATCCAACTGTTTCGTTTAGTTTGTCAAGCTGTGATATTGTTTACTGTCCATCAGAAGACATGGCTGCAGATACACTTACAAAGTCAGTAGTTAAGTTTAAGTTCAGAAAATTCAAGAGTTTTTTCTTTGGAAACTAATATGGGTATCATCATTTTCGGCTTGAGATGATGAGAACAAGTGGGGGTGTTGGGATGTGTGTTCTCATGTGTTAGGATGAGTGTACATTCATGGTACATATTTGTGTTGTAGTGCCTTGTGCACATTTATTGGGAAGGTTATATTGTTATCTGTACATGTGACATGTGTAACACGTGACGTTTATGTATATATATATATATATATATCACGTGACGTTTATGTATAAATATCCGTTTTGGCGCGTTTCAGACAAGTTGATGGATACCACAGTATTGAGGAGTTTGCTGGTGCTGTGAAGATTTTGGTAAATAAACCAATAATATGAACATGTGAGTGTGATAGTCCTTCTTTTTATATGGATGAGGATAATATATTGCACATACAGATGGCGGATCAAGAAACTGAACGTCTTACAGAGATGATTTCAACTTGCGTACGTGCCTAGCTACGGAATGTTTTCTCCTCAATAATCGTGTTTTCACGTTCGCAAGCTCTCAACGATTATATTCTGCTGTTGCACAATATTCTACTGCGCCCCATAGTGTCTTGGTGGTAAAGTGCAGGCAGTCAAAGGCATACTGTCATTCACAGGAGATTAATGCTGGTGCGTGTAGTTCTTTTGGAAAACGTGTTTATTTTAGAATATTTCTCATATAAATAAATATAAATAATACTCATTACATTTACATTTTTGATCAAATAATGGTTGTGGTAATGTATTATTAGCGACCCCCACAGATGTAGGATTTAGTTTCTCTTAGAGAGAGAGCTGTCAAACACTTGTGATCTGTACATTGTGACATCATAATAGGTGACATTTCAGTGATGTCATATGATTCTATAGTAAAAACAGAGGAACGCAGTTTCAGACAGTCTTTCATTTCAGTAGGAGATGTAAGAAGTATAGCTAACAAGAGAGAGAGACGATTAATTAAAAGATGAGTTGTGTTCTAAACCAGCTGGGAGGACGCAAATGTGTCTGTGTGGCTGGCCTGGCAGCCGCTGCTGGTTACTACATCTATAAAACCTGGGGCTCTGAAGAGGCCCCTGTTATTATCACTGAGGAGGAAGGTAGGTTACAGTTATCTCTGAACTGCCCTAAACGGAGATAGAACCTTATCATTCTAAGCTCACGAAATGTCAATGTCATTATTCCTTCTAGTCCACCGAGTGGACAAAGTTGGATGGTAATTTAGCTACGGCAAGCATGGCTCGAATTTTACCAGTGGTGTGCCGTCAGGGCCAGCAAGGCCTTCTCTGCTGGCCTAAACATCATCAGAATATACATTTTATTTTAATATATATTTTCCACAAATATGTATTAATGATTCCCCATAGTCTATTCTCTTCATTTCATAGCTTTCCTCTTGGTTGCGCTGCTTCCAGTCTCCGATTGAGATTTGGAGGGCTGGCCTTTATGTTAGAGCTTTTATCCAATCAAAATGTGTTGCTAGGGGGCTCAAAAATCTGCCCGCCTTCACATTAAACGGTGCTGGGGATTCGACCTGTAACTTAACGTTGGAACGAGAAAACATGTGGCGTTCCTAGTAAACCTACGTAGATGCGAGCAAAAGCAACAACGGCGCCTGCTGTAAGGCTCAATGATGTCAGCACCCAGCACGTCTTTTGATTGGATACGCACTATTGCTACGCACTATTGCTACGCACTATTGCTATTCACTATTGAGATGCGGAACTATGCCGGTAGATGTGAAACTTTTGAAAGTGCGCAGGCAAACGGAGCCTCACAACGAAAGCTTTCGTTGACTGATCGATAATACTGATCGATTGTGTCCTGTTTTTGGGTAAACAATAACTTTCATTTAGGGGACACAATGAAAGCGCCAAGTCCACAAACAGAGGAAACTACGTTGAGCTTCTTTCTTTTCTGGCTGAAAACAACCCAGATTTACATTACCACCTGTCCACAAACAAAGTGTTTACTGGGACGTCAGGCAAAATACAAAACGACCTGATTTTTGCTATTGCTGAAGTGATGGAAGAAGAGATCAAAATGGAGATTAAAAAGGCACCCTTTGTCGCTATTATGGTGGACGAGACGACAGACGTGGGTAATGTAGCGATCTTAAAGATGTTAGTTTAACACTCTTCATTGTAAATGCGGATTTATTGATTAAAAATGCTTCGGAAATATTAATATAACTCCGTTGTACTTGTCTGACTATGTTAAGGTGATGCAACGCCCGGTTATACTGTGTTTCTGTCTAGTTTCTAGAGCCATGGCGTCATAACGATGGTATTAAGAGGTAGAATAATTCAGGTAGGAATGTGTCGGACATCACTGAAGGCCTAGGTGTGAAATGCACCGCCCGCCACTGAATTTTACAAATCACGTTACAGTACATAACATCAACCCACTATAATAGAGTGCATTTATTAGTTCAGGGGGCCTCATTTATAAATAAAAATAAATAAAAAGTACTTGAACGTCATCTCATCTTTGACTTTCACGTAAGCACATTTTTCTAAACGGACGTGAGCATTATTTATAAAACGGGCTGAGATGGTTTAAAGTTGCGTGCTTCCTTCTATAAATACCAACGCAGGTAAAATGAACGCAGGTGAGGTTTGTATTAACGCCCTGTGATAGCGGCTCAATTATATGAATGAATGGTCTTTATTGTCATTGATATAGTACAGGTACCAAACAACGAAATTTGGGAGGGGGGGCTCCCCTGGTGCTAGGAAAAAAAAACTAAAAACAAGAAGGGAAAAGTAGATATGTACACTGCAGGTTATCAATCATATCTACATTACATATCACATTTGATTATGTACATATCAGGCGGTCGTGTTGTTAAGAGAGAGGCTATCTTAGACTCCCCACCAAGGCGAAACAGCGGAAATATCAGTTGTTTTTCAAATGTCAGTTATTTTTCAAATGTCAGTTATTTTTCAGATGTCAGTTATTTTTCAAATGTCAGTTATTTGTTCTAATTGGTATTGGTCTCAGGTATCTGTAGTTAGTTAACGTTACAACATCCACGTCTTAACGTTAGCTGGCTAGCCATGTCCTCTGTGTTACCATAGCTACGGTACGTTAGCTCGCTGCTCTCGGGTGCGTTCGTAAACACGCTCTGGAAATCTGACCAGCACTCATGGGAATGCCTCTCGTCCAATCTAATTACTCGGTCTCTTTATGGACGTTGAACCCAGTGTGCGCTCCGGCGCTATCAGAACATTCCTAATATATGTGAATGACATGTCATCAGCATGTAATTGCAATTTGTTCCTGTTCGCGGATGACTCGGCTCTGCTGGTCTCTGACAGGGACATATTGCAGGTGGAAAAAGCGCTAAGCACTGAACTGAGTAGAATCTGCATCTGGCTAGCTGACAATAAACTATCAATACACCTAGGTAAAACTGAAACCATCCTATACGGATCCCCATCTAAACTCAGAAAGGCTGAAAATTTTAAAATAAAAGTGGGTAACATTAATATCACAAGAAAAGAGGATATTACATACCTGGGCTCCATCTTAGAGGCAAATCTTTCCGGAGATAAAATGGCAGCAAAAGTAATCAAAAAAGTGAACCATAAAACTAGATTCTTGTACAGGATATCCTCACTTGTCAGTAAAAACACACTGAGGACCCTATCAGGAGCTCTCATTCAATGTCACTTCGACTATGCCGTAACATCATGGTACTATAGAACCACAAAGGCCCATAAAACAAGACTCCAGACAGCCCAAAATAAACTGGTTAGGCTTCTGCTAGGCCTCAACCCTAGGACACATCTAACCGCTGCTCATTTTTTGAGCCTTGATTGGCTACGAGTAGTTGACAGAGTGCAGCAGCTTGCACTGGGCCTGGTCTTCAAGATACGCTACACCACAAAGACACCCAAGTACCTGTCAACATACTTCCAAAAAGTGAACAACGTCCACACATACAACACCAGAGGAAGCTCCACGAACCACGTTCAACCGCGTTGCACCACAAACAAGGGTTTAAACTCGTTTGCAAACTATGCAGTAAAGATGTGGAACGCCCTTCCTATAATCTTAAAGGAGTGCAAAACACTGCCCACCTTCAAAACCACTCTCAAAAAACATTTACAGGAGGCTGCAATCCGTAACTGGACCCTCTAAAACAAAAATCTGATTAAAAGACCCGAACTACCCACTGTACATACTTTGTGTTTTGTCCCCCGCCCCCACCTGTGGTGTATGTCCCCACCTGTCCTACCCGCTGTACATACTTTATGTTTTGTTGTATTGTTCTTCCCATGATGGATGTACGTTTATCTTGTAGATAGTAATAGTTATTTGTCTGTATTATCATGTAGATAGTACTAGTTCTTTTCTTATGTCTGTCTTACATGTAACGATGAATTGAAAATCAAGGACCCCAATTGAAATAAGCCAGTGGCTTTCTTGGGTTTTTATCCTTTTAGATTGACCTTGTATGTAATATGTACTTTCATGTACCTACTTCTGCAAACCTTCTAATAAAGTTTTCAATCAATCAATCAAACGACTTTACGAACGCAACCCTTGTCGGTTTTCTATGAATGAATGAATGAATGAATGAATGAATGAATGAATGAATGAATGAATGAATGAATGAATGAATGAATGAATGAATGAATGAATGGCATTCCCATTATTCATTAGTTAGGTTACCACAGAATGAATGAATGGTCTTTATTGTCATTAATATAGTACAGGTACCAAACAACGAAATTTGGGAGGGGGGGGCTCCCCTGGTGCTAGGAAAAAAAACAAGAAAAAAAAACCAAGCGGCTGAATTAAGACAAGTGCTATAATATAATATAATATAGGGTAGCCGTTCGTCTGGAAGCGGGAGAGGGCAGAGAAGGGTGTCTTCTCTGTAAGTTGCATTTGTAACGTTTGATCATGACAACTAACCAGGCACATGCTTAAATACTCTACTCAAGTTGTAAAAGAAAATCAGGGGAGGTGGTGGATTTGATCATAAGAGGACAATTTTAGCATCCCCACAGCGTCAGTGACTTCAGTGTCAGTAACTTGGTAAAAATGTCATTGCATGTGTGCGTGCCGTGCCCCCTCGCACCTTGAAATAGCAGTAATACCACGTTCATTGATAAAATGACATAAAGTATGGAAAGGGGGGGGGGCGATTTTGACTGTTTTTATCGAGTGCTGCTTATACTGTAATAATATAATGGTCTTATTCTTATATGGCTGCTCACTCCCAGACACCGGGTAAATCCAGTATAATTGAGCGCGTGGCCGGGCAAGGTCCGTTGTGGAACGCACTAGGCATGTTGAAGGGGAGACAGCTCCGGAGGGGTATAAAGAAAGACTGAAATACAATCATAAACATCAGTTCCCTTTAAATCTTGAATTAAACTCATTTTCTCGGCTGATAACAACATCGTTAATTTTATTACGAGCCACTTGTATGAATTACACTAGGCAGTGCGGCTCACATGCCTGTAATAACTCCGCATAACCAGTAGGTAATGTGCGTAAGCAAGTTGAATACTCGACGTCGAGCTACGATCGTTTCCACGGTCAAATTGACTCACGTTGAAATTGTATAAATCACTACGTTGACGTGGTTTTCTACGTACGACACGGGTAAGATCAACATTTGATCTAAGCACGTTCTATAAATGAGGCCCCAGAAATGATTACAACACTTGTGTGTTGTTGTGAACCACCTATATAGCCTGTAGAACATTCTAGAAACCCTACCAATAAACATAATCATGTTTGATATTACTAGTCCTGACCGTGGACGGCGTGGAGGATCTGCCAGTGACTCAGGCGTGTGTCCTGACCCACCCTGTGGGAAACCCAGACCTCGGTCAACCAGACCAAGACTCACCCACTGTCCTCATCTGTGAGGTAAGATCTCCCACTAGGAGAGAATGATGACAGTCTCTAGTCTAGGTGTATGTATCTTAGTAGTACAAAGCATTACGTTTATTTTGTATTGAGTATAAAACAGTATTAATGCATTTTAACATTGAGACATATATTTTGTATTGACTATAAAATAGTATTAATGCATTTAAACATTGAGACAAGAAGCTGTCTTCTGTACCCGCTCTCCCAATATCTCAAACTGTGACCCCCCTCCCCAAGAAAAAGTTTCAGGCGCAGCATTTTCCCCCACGTTAAGCCCTGATGCTGGTGCTGCTGAGTAGCCAGTCAGTTTCCCTATCCCCAACCCCCCCTTGTTCCCAGTTATCCTGTGTGTCAGACACCTGACCCTCCCAGCCTGCTTATCTGGGGTTCCCCATCTCTTGCAAGTCTTTCTCCTGCTCCTATTCCTAGCCAATGTGTTCCTCCCTTAGGTGTATCACAACCAATATGGTAAGGGCATTCAACTGCAATCCTTAAGGGCCACAGTCTCTGCTGGTTTTCTTTTTTCAATTGATGTAATGAATCACTGAGAGTGTACACGTCTGGGTTTCCAGATCTAATTCGAAGTATGAAAACCAGGAGACACTGCAGCTCCTGGGGGGTGAAGTTCAAAACACCAGAGGTGTGCTGTGTGAGAACTGATATGGTACCACCAAACTATATCCACTAGAGGGCAGCGCAATACATTAGGAACAGGCATCCTATATTACAAATGTGGGATTAGAGTGTCATTTGATGTACTTATACTACTGCTATGATGGACCTCTCTGCCACGTGTTTGTATAGGGCCCTATTTAAACTCAATACAGACCCTTCCTCAAAGACTTGCGCGATGCCAGGGATATTCAGCAGTTACCTTGTCTTGCAAGTGTATACAGAACACACTCTTTTTGAGCCAGAGTTGTCCTGTCCTATAGGTTGCCACGGTGTCCGAGAAGTCCCGCATCATGGAGCTGGAGAGGGACCTCTCTCTGCGGACAAGGGAAGTGGCCGACTTGCGGCTGCGTCTGGAGTCCCAACAGGTCTCTGAGGGTGCTGACTCCACTGCCTCACCTCTTCTTGAGGAGGTGATCACACTAAGAGCTCAGCTGGCCTCTCAGGAAGCCAATCAACAGGGTGAGCTGACTGAGCTAAAGGAGAGGATGGGGGCTGAAGAGAAAGCCCACCGTGAAGCACTGGCCCAGCTTCAGGCTTCATCCGGGAGGCTCTCCGGTGACAACGAGCAGTTGCGAATGCGCCTGAGCCAAGGTGAGAAGGAAAATGCAGACATCATAGAGTTGTGGCGCTCTAAGCTGGAATCTGCCATTGCCTCTCACCAACAAGCAATGGAGGGGTTGAAGGTGTCCTTCAGCAAAGGGGAAGGTGCCCAGGCGACAGAGCTAGTAGAGACCAAGAGTGCCTTGGAGAGGCTGAAGGTGGACCACAAGTTAGCGCTGGAGGAGACAGGGGCCAGGCACAGGGCAGGGGCTGCAGTCTTGGCACAGGAGACAGAGGAGCTAAAATCACAGCTGCTGATTGTGTCAGAAGAGAAGGAGCATCTGGATGAGTCTCTGCGGACCAGTGTGGAGAGTGCTGAGGAGCAGCACCTGGTGGAGATGGAGGATGTGCTGGGCAAACTGCATGCTGCTGAGATGAAGGTAAAGGAGCTGGAAGACAACGAAGCAAAGTTAGTCCAGCAGGTCCAGGACAGAGCCAGAGAGGCCCAAGAGCAGGTGGCAGCTATGGCAGCTATGGAGGCCCTGAATTCCCAGGAAATTCAGGGCCTCAGGCTCTGGAGCTTATTTGAGCTCCAGAGCCTGAGGACCCAGCTGGAGGAGGCCCAGAGCCAGGCCCGCTCACAGGGCGTCAAGGTGGGCCTACATCCATCTTCCCATTGTCAATCACCATTTCAATCTCCAAATGTATATCCAATCCCATATGTTATAACTAACACATTTGCCAATTGATCATGGAATACATCTGTATGATACTATCTGTTATAGCTTATCCCTTTCATCAAATTCCTTACTTGAATTTATTTTTGTTCATTATTACCCTTTCCTCCATATTTATTTTGTTTACTTATTGTCATTTTGTTTTCTTCAAAATGTCCTCCATGTCCATGCATGGTGTCACCATCTGGCCTGTGCTATAGTTCAACGAGTTAAGCTCTGAGTTGGAAGGACAGCAGCAGAAGCTTCTCTCTGTGCAGCACAGCCTGACCTCTGTTCAGCAGGAAAAGAGCTCCTTGGAGCAGGAGCTGGTGAGTTATGGGGCCTACAGAAGGGTGGTGAGGAGCCAGGGGTTGGGCATGGGTGGCATGACTGTTGGGATAGGACTTAAGGTAAGCTCAGGTAAGGAAGAGCATAGCATCATCAGCATGCTAGTGAATGCTACAAAGAATGCAATGTTGTGCTACAAAGATTCATCACATGGTGGTGACACATTCTTCAAGAGGCTAGATGCCTATAGAGGTTTTGACTTATTATATCATCATGGATAAACCATCATTTCAGTCTTTAGTATAAGCATAACTTGGATGTCTCATTATGAATTGTGAGTAATTTTGAGGTGTGTCTTGGAACAACACATTCCAGCATGCACACACATACTAATAACTTTTTTTATTTCCTCAGAAACAAAAACTGGAAGAAAGCACAGATGAGAAGATTAAATCAACACAAACTATGCAAGGTAAATGTATTTACTTGGGTTGATCTTTCATACCCTTTTTGTTTGACAGATCTTACTTGTAGATACATGAAGTAATCTGAATTCAACTCCTTCTTTCAGAGTTGCTTGAGAAGCTTGGCAAAAAGGAGGAGCAATGCACATCTCTCTCCGATGAATCAGAGGCTCTAAGGAGCCAACTTGCAGGTCAGAGCTTTGGCCAGAATTGTGGTGTTTAACGTACAGCACACACACAGTACAAGTCACCATTTATGTGACATTGTTTTTTTGTTCTAGTTGAGTAAAGTGTGAGTAAATTCCAATGAATTGTCTTCCTTATGGGTTATTTTTCATTCCATAAAACACCGGTGTAAGTGTGAATATGCCTGGTTAAAAAGGGGACACGTGATGATAAAAAAAATCACAAAATATCACCATTATTGCTCTCCTTGGTGATAAAGTTGTGTTTATGTCCATTGTGTGGGAAAGTTGTCTTTACTGACATGTCCATTGTGTGGGAAATATGCGTATGTTGTAACAAAACGGCGTGTGTTCTTGTTCAGGGACTGACTAGTAGATTTAATTGTGTTTCTCACATTCAGGCCTGGAGAGGAAGCTAAAGGCTGGGGATGAGAAACTTGATCAGATCACAAAGGACGAGGCCCAACTCAAAAGTGACATCTCAGACATGATGAAGTCAACAGGTGATCGCTCAGAACAGCTCACCAAAATGAATGAAGACCTCACTCAAAAAGAAAGGTACATGCCTTTAACAGCCCAAAAATGTTCTGATGAAGTCTCTCGTACATTGCATTTTCAGCAGAGGTGTGTCCTCAAACATGCCAATCCAAATGTTATTTGCTCTGTTGTAGAACAATGAAACGTTAATTTTTATCTTACAAATGTTGATACCTGACTTGCCTTTAGTGTTATTTAAGAAATTACAGTTGTATAATCTTGGGTGATGTTGAAGTGTCTTTACATTGCTTGCTGAACAGAATACAAAATATTCACAAATTACTCATCTTGTACTTGTACTGTAGTTTTAATGCTCATCTCAAATAGTAAGATGTTGCTCATAAAGCATGTGATAGTTGCTATATTAAAGTAGGTCTCACCATATTTCTATCTTGGTTTATCAGGTCTTACTGAGGTTAATTTTGTCTCCATATGTGACATGGTCTGGTGAAAAAGTCCCCAAGTAGGGCAAGGTAATTTTTCAGTTCAGAGATTATGAAAGTGCAGATTGTAAGCTTTCAAAGGATGTGTCATACATTGAAAAATAGTTGAAGAAGATTTGCTTATTTGAATGTTGGTATCATCTCGTTGAGCTACCTAGCAGCTAAAAAGAAAACATCGCTATACTGACATGTAACTGCATGTTTAGCACATCAGAACACGCTGATAGAACATCAACATAACTACACATAATTAGATGATCACACTGTCCTTGCTTTTGAACATGAACATTTTAAAACATGTTTGTTTAAAAGCCATGTATCTCTAACCCAGTAGCCTAGGAACAGGACGGCTGGCGATACAGTGAATCCAATTCACAAATTACAAGTAGTTAGTGATTCTAAAACTGTTATTTGTTATATTGAGTGGGTTTTTCAACACTTCAGACCTCCTATCTGCAAAATTCACTTTTTCACAGACAGACTTATCATGTGCAGCCTGAAGGCCGATTTAAACTTCTGCGTAAAATCGACGCCGTAGCCTTGCGTCGGCCCGCGTGGGCCCGCCTTGCCTACGGAGAGGCTTGACGCGCACATCTCCCAAAATTTAAGAACGCGTCAGTTTCTACGCAACCATAAGCTCTGTGATTGGTCCGCTTGGTAGCACATGATTCCGACTCTCTCGTCGGCCAAAATGCGGAAGCCATGACAGAAATGTCATTTACTTTTTCTGTAATTACTCATTAATAAAGATTAGAAAAATTATGATAACCATCGTATTATCTTAGTTTAGTGTCATTTCAATGGATCATAGAACTTTTATTTACAACAAGCATAACAACAAAAAGATCGCTATTATGCAGCTTTGAGCTTTGAGCTCCGTTGAGTTCCTAACCGGAAGAGGCACAGCACAGGGGCATAGAAAACACACTGCCACCTAGCGATGTGATGGTGTAATTGCAGCGCGGCCTACGCAGAAGTGTAAAGTGCGAGACCCCTTACGTAGATTACGTAAGCTACGCACGTAAATTCGATGCAGAACTTTAAATCGGCCTTTACTTTAATTTAAAGTGAAAACCGCAAATCAGAACATTTTGCAGATAGGAGGTTTTGCGTTTCGGCCATCGATATAATCAATATTCAGTCTATCATTCTTTAAAACTGTCCCATAGAATGAGCCTCTAGTTTGTAGTAGTAGTTTAGTTATCCCCCTCTCCCCCTCCTTTTCCTAGGCAGTTAGAGGAGTTACAGACCCAACTGGCAGAGGAGAAGGAACGGATGGCACGTTCTGAAGAGCAACAACAGCAGGAACTGGGCCGGAAGGACCAGGAGCTGAAGGAGATCACAGACAAACATCAGGGTCAGCTAAACAGCCTGCAGAAGAAAATTGTTGACCTGGTGAGTGATGATCTGGATAAAACATTGAAAGTCAGGGACAATAAGAGGTTGGTGAAGACTACCGAAATGGCTTTGAATGTTATTAGAAATGCCTTTTCTTGAGTGCTGCCACATATTAACCTATAACACATAAATTATAGGGACTTGACCAGACCTTTTCCTGATCATTCTCTCCCTCCCTGTCCCTTTCCTAACAATTGGTGATGTAATTAGTTAAAATGTCTCTCTTCTTATGCATTGTATAGGAAAAGCATGTGCAGCAGTGTGAGACCCAGGCCAAGGAGCTTGAGGCCTCTCAGGAGAAGGGCCTGTCTGAGGCCTCAGAGCGCCATGCACAGGAGCTTCAGGGTCAGGCTAACAAGGCGAGGCAGGAACTGAGCATCTCCAGGGAGAAAACCCAGGAGCTGGAGAGGCTGGTATCTGACTTGCAATCGTATAAGGAGAAGGCCCAGGTAAGCACCAACTTATCATAGCATCATATTGTTTGTCTCCAGTGTATTAGAATCACAGATTCTGTGGAGGTGCTGCCTTTTAGTACCAAATATCCACCAATGCAGTGTTTCCTCTATATGCATTTATTCGTGGCAGGCCGCCACGAATGAATTTCCTCCGCCACTAATTGATTCAGACAGTCCACTTTGATTCAGGCTGCGCAGAAAGGCAGCGAGTTATTATGACCGGAGAACAGAAAAAAAGCAGATTGAAGCTAGATTTAGGCCGCTTCCAGACCTACATTTCGTTACGATTTAGGGCGTAGTTAGTTACAATATGTTACAATGTTGCAATTAACCTCGTCGTTTGTGTTCGCACTGCAATCGAGACTGAATCGCTCTCAACAGGCACGCGGCGCGAGGCGACGCGCTTTCAAAACAGTTTTGTGATTGGTCCGAATTTAGCGGGACATTTGGATTTCTCTTTTAGCCCGTCGCCGGTGCCTTTAATCCCGTATCCTAATCGAAAATACAACATCATCAGCGACGACTGTGGGTTATTGCATTTACTGCTGTTCTCTGGTTCATGTTCTTATACCAGTGCTCAGTATAGAGTATTTTAAATGAACATTCGTAATGTATGTCTCTGATGTTCATGGTCAACTAAATCAGCCTATTTTGTGAAACAAATAATGTTCCCGCTAATGGGTTAACCGAGCATTTTCGCACCTAATGTGCAAGCACCTAGCTTCGAACTATTCATAGCAATATAATCTATTGCCTCTAAAATCACCACGAACAGAACGGCGGAGGTACGGGTAAGCAGGGCTCATGTTGGTGTCCTCAAAGGTAAGAGTTGGTTTTCTTTAACTCAACTGATAGCATTACCTTGCTGTTGTTGTTTACCGAATGCTCCATCTGACTGTCACACTGTGATTTTACTTGTGTAAACAGTTAATGAGTAACGTTAGCCGGTTTTGTGCGTGTACTCTCATGTAGGCCTACTTCGTATTGATCTTTCTCTGTGTGTGTGTGTGTGTAATGCGCCTTCCGCATGTTCCGCTGCAGCTGTAGGATATATTGGTATTTGATCACCTTCTATATAAAATCACCTGCTCGGCTTTAATGACTTATCCGCTATTTAAGAAATTATAATTGTTGCCACCCTCTAGTTTTTGGTGAAATTACGTCATTGTTTTGAGCGCCAGTGCGCACCGCGCGCGAAAAATTAGCGCTCCGCCACTAATATGAAAAATCCTTGAGGAAACACTGCAATGGCCATGTTTTGTGCTGTTAAGTAATGTTTGATTGTTGTAATGCAAACTGTGATTCCCACATGTAGTGGCTATAGACATACAGGATGTTCACATTTTGTTGCCTCAGAGCCTGGAATCTGATTTTATTGTCTTTGTTTCACTGATCTAGACAGCAATACAGAAATACAAATTCTAAATATTTGTAGTAGTAATTTATTTAAAAAAATAATAATAATACCTGTTTGTAAAAGACCCCCCTCGCTGTGGCTCAAATGCAAATCAATAATTGTGTTTGCAACAATGAATTCAAGTGATGCTAGAAATGTGTTTCTTTGGCTTTACTACAAAGCATTACGTTTATTGCAAACCCAGCACACTGGTGCACCTTGTCCCATTTGAAGAATAGTGGTAGCTGCAGCATGTTATGGGTGTGCTTGTCACTTGATCAGGGGTCAAGAGAAAGTTGAGAAATTTGCTGAGTTGGTAGTGACATCCTAATCTACACAGTGTGTAATTGTTTTCTATTAAAATCGGGGACCCTACAAGGACAATGATATTCATTCCGATATCACATGAACTATTATCCTTGCACTCAGATGGACTCAATTCATCTGAATAAATTGTTGAATAAATGTTTGCATTTTAGCTAATTTTAGGAGCGCCACAGCAAGGGGGGTGTAGACCTTTGCAAACAGGTCTTTACTTCACTTTGTAAGTGTCCAGTAGGCTGTGTAGATCAGTGTGAAATAAATCCTAATTTAATGTATTTCGATTCCAGCCGCTGGCGCAAAAAAAGATGAAAATGTTCAAAGAGGGTGTAGCCTTTCTATAGGCACTGTATATACACTTTATACTACAAATGTCATTGCACATATTTTATTAAGGTTGCTCACCCTGCTTCCTTCTACTACATATTTTGGATGTGTGTAAGAAAATTTGCCTTTGGTCAGGATGGGTGTGAGAAAATGTTTATGAATGTTGGAACCCAGCTCGTCCCTTCAAATGCCCTAGCAGTAATCATAAATGTTCATGTTTATGTTACAATTAACAACCAGCAAATTATGGTCCTAATATTCATCTTCATTTCAGCATTTTCTGTGTGGCTATGTTTTTTTTTTTATGGGCTACTTTGAAAGCAGGGGTACTATAAACTGATGCTTGGTGGTGGTTTTAGTTTACCACCTTGCTCTTATAGATGGAGTTTGATAAACGTATGTGTGACTTGTGAGTTTGTTTTGTAATTGTACCTCAACTTCTTAAGAATCTTGATTGATTGAATGGAACTGCTCTGATCATTTAGCATAGTGTTTTGGATGCAGTATGCATTATGCCATATGAAAAGGCTAATTGATATTTCAACCCATGAACTGCTCTCCTGGTTTAGTCAGTGTTTATCCTGTTTTACATGCAAAATGTAAGTAATGGAAAAGTAGACACTTTGGTCCTTGAGAAATCACTAACATAGACCTAAAAAGAGTTGCCATCACAATTATAATTCACACACAAACCCATACTCTCAATTGAAAATGTTTGATTGCTGTACCCCTGTTTTCAATGTATTTGTTGTAAGTTCAGGGTGGTGTCTGCTGTGGTATCTTTTCCCCCATAATGTTTATGCTTGCACCAGCTTAACCCTTCCAGTTGCATTTTATTACTTTTGTTCATTTGCTTTACTTCATTTTTGGTTGTGTTCACTTCACCTTTCCCCTTTTTCTTTCAACTTTTTTCCCTCAGTCTCTTTCTGCTGAACTTGACTCCTCCAAGCAGGACGTTGAGCGTTTGTCTGCAGACCTGCAGAAGCAAATCACAGCTCTGGATTGTATATCTAAGGAAAGTGCTGCGTTCAAGGCTCAGAAGGAGAATCTTGAGAAGCAGCTCTCAGATGTACAGGCCAATCTCTCTGCCTCTGAGGCTTGTCACAAGGAGCTCTCATTCAAGACAGAAGAACTCTTGACATTTAGGGACAAACTCACAGAAGATCAAGATAAACTTTTGACCACAAACCAGCAGTTAGATAGAGAGAAGGCTTCACTGTCCAAAGAGGTGGAGAATCTGAGAGCTGTTGTTCAGGAGGCACAGGTCAAAAACACAAGCCTGAAGAATGCTGAAGCTGAGCACCAAGCCCAAATTGAAGAGCTTCAAAAGGTCAATACAGAGAAGAATGAGGTCCTCCTGAAGTACCAGCAAGAGATTCAGCAGCAGGAGATTAAGAGGGAGGAGCTTGAAAAAGACAAAACCGATCTTGCAGAGGAGCACAGCAAACTAAAAGTTGAAGCTGAATCTGTAAGTTTGGAGCTTGTTCAACAGAGGAATAACCTAACAAAAGAGAGGGAGCTCCTGCTGTCCCAGCAGGCAGAGCTTCACAAGAGCCTACAGCTCCTGCAGAAGGGCAAAGATGATCTACTTCTGCAGGTTAAGGAGCTCAAAGGCCAGGCAGAATCATCTGCAGAGGCAAAGAAGCTTCTTGAATCTCAGCTGCAGGCTAAAGCCAATGAGCAAAATACACTGACCTCTGCTAAGGATGCCCTCTCTAAAGAAGTACAGGACTTACAGACAAAACTGTCAACTGTGACACATGAAAGGACTACTCTCCTGGAGTCTGAATCCAATCTGAAGGCAGAGGTTGCCTCTGTTTGCATTGAAAGAGATACAGTGGCCTCTGAACAACATCGCTTGCTTAAAGAGGTAGAACAATTTAAGGCCACTCACACTGGATTGATAGCTGAGAAACAGGGTCTGCTTGACGAGAAAGTCCAACTGCAAGCCAAAGTACAGGACTTTACTCAACAATCTTTCACTGGAGACAAGGCCATGGATGAGATGTCTTCCAGCCTTAACAATGCTGCACAGGAAATAAAAGCCTTGAATGCAGAGGTTAAGGCCTTGAAGTCTGAACTGAAGCAGAGAGACCAGGCAAAGGGGGACTTGGCTGGAGAAAAAGAGTGTCTGTCTACCAAGCTGGAAGAGCTTGGCAAAGAGGCCTCCTCCCTGGCTAAGGAGAAAATGGACCTCCTAGCTGTACAGTCAAGGCTGGAGCAGGACATTTCCTCTCTCCGCAGCAGCCAAGAGAGCGGTGATGGGGAATGCTCAAGGCTCCTTAGTGAGGTAGAGAAGCTGCGAGCTATCCAGAAAAGGCTTGAAGCAGATGCCCAGGCCCTACATGCTGAAAGGGCACTGATAGAGGGACATTTCAATGCTGCCACGGAGGAGGCATCAGTGTCTGCTAAGGCAAGAGAAGAATTGGACACCAAGGTGGCATCCCTGAGTGTTCATAAGGAAGCCTTGCAGAACGAGAGAGACAAAGCCACTCAGCAAGTCACCCAGCTTGAGGACCAACTCAAAAATGCTCTTTCCAAGCAGCTTGAGGTATTCCACACTAACATGTCCTGAAACTAATAATCATATTTGAATGGCTGAGGTTGTGCTGCACCCTTAATGCTTGCTTGCTGATTTGGTCTCCTTTCCTGTTGTGCTTACATTTTTATTTATTTTTATTTTACATCTTCACATACTAACTTCTTTATCTTGCTTTTAGTCCCTTACAAATAAGTGCTATTAAAAACCTGGAATCCTGTGGACTAAGAACGTGATTTGAGAAGTTGGGGTCTTCTGTTCTGGACTAAACGCCATGTTCAATAGTTAATTTCCTAATGCGTTCTAGTCCAGGAGTAGGCTTAACCTACTAACGGATTTGCACTGTCGGACATTAGTTGTGTTTCTACATGCACACATGATTCAAAGACGCAGCCATCAGAAACAGAAAGGCGAAAATCAGTGAGCCCACTCCCCTAGAACATCCCCTGGCCACAACATGTTTGTATACATACTGAGTATTGGGTAGGACACATTTTAAAAACCGCTTTTGTGGGACCAAAATAAATAAACATTGTTATACAGTACAGCTGTAAATCACTGATGGATATTTCCATTGACACAACAGATTGAAAGTAAGGTAATTATTGAAAGTATCCGTTCTCAGACCACAGGATGTAATAAATATATTTTCTCAACTCACTTTTCACTTTTAAGTTAACCTTTCATGAGGTCCCTCTCATTAATGCTGTAGACAAAGCCATTTGCCTGTTGCGTAGCTGTAGATCTTGGCATTGCTGAAAATTACGACTAAATCACACAAGATCATTGTAAACCCACTAAAGCCTCAAAATCTAATTTGGAATGGGATGACTGACATGCAAAGCATGCAATTTAATTCTGCATGGTATTACAAATGTTGAATAATTGTCTCACTAACTAGTTAAAGGTAATTTGGGCTGTACAAAACAACGCTTAACCAGAGGATTTGCAAATCTCATGATATCTGAGTTTGCCACTCACCTCAACCAACCCACACACTAGTGAGTTCTTCTGGCATTATATTTGTCTGGTTGACAATGTCCATCTTTCCATACAAAGGCAGCCGAGACCTCAGGGAAGACTTCAGAGGCCCTGGAACAGCTGACACAAGAGAAATGCCGTCTGCAGCAGGAGAAGAGCGAGGCCCAGTCTCTGCTGGAGGAGTTCCGCAGTGCCAAACAGGAGATGCAAAGTCAGGTGAGACAGGAATTCCAATGCTGGAATACCCTAAGGGGAGCATTGTGGGTTGTAAAAGTAGGAGGAGTGTAGAGTGGCAAGTCACTTAGCTTGGGGTTTCCTGATAGATCAATACAATCAAGGGAGATTAGGGGTGTAACGGATCGCCCCCCACGGTTCGGCACGCATGTGTACCGCGGATCAATTGCAAAATGTAACCAAGTAATAATATTACTTAATATTAGTTAATATCCCTTGTAAATCACAATGTAGAGTTGCCATGAAAAGATAGACGCGACAGTTGCGTGCTTTGTTTTACTCTAAAGCGCAATGATAGGTTGATAATGGGGGAAAAAACTCCAGAACAACAAGGCTGCGTTCGTAAATTTGCTCTGGAATCTGATCAGCATTCATGGAACGCCTCTTGTCCAATCAAATTACTTGGTCCATTTATGACGTCGGACCCAGTGTGCTCTACGGCGCTCTCAGAGCAAATTTACGAACGCAGCCCAAGTGTATCATGGCGAGTGCTGCTAATGTTGGCGACAGAGAAGAACTCGAAATGCCTCCCTCGTCATTTAAATCCCATGTATGGGAGCACTTCGGCTTCTCTGTCAATTATAACAATGACGGACAGTGTCATTGGAAGTGTGGTCGATAAAAAAGTTACGGTGTTTAAGCGTTGTGCAACGAGAAAGTCGTACGAGCATGGCCACACATTTGCCGCGACATCACCCTGGTGTGTTGACGGGAGGCACGAAAAAGGCAGCTTGACAACTTCTGATAATGTAGCCAATTTTTTCATACCATGTTTAAAGTAAGGTTTCACTTTATTATTTAGTTAAAAGTGGCATAAAACATGTTTATTTGTCTGCTTTAAAGAGCCCAGTGATTCACTGCTGCAACCAGGTGCCTCCTCCCTCTCTCCTACTGGCTACTGCATCATTTAAGTTGAATGTGTGTTTCTGTTTAATATGTAGCCTAATGTTTGAGTGTAGAATATGTTATGTATGTATATATATACACACATACACACATATATATATATATATTCCAGTTTTGACATCTTGAATGTTGTTGGGTTTTACACAGTGAAAGTGGTGTTTTTACAGAATTCGAGGAAAAAGTTTATTTTTATTTTTATTTTTATGTTTTGTGTTGATCCGAAAAATGATCCGATCCGTGACTCAAAAACCGTGACACGATCCGATCCGTGAGTTAGGTGATCCGTTACGCCCCTAGTAGAGAGACAGACAAGACATCATCATTGTGTCTTTATGTCCATGCATTCTGTGCTATTGTTGCCATGGAGGCCATGGAGGTCAGGTCGTCTGTACTGTGGGCCTCTGGCCATAAGGGTAAGACATGTTTTACTATCCTAGCTTGTCAGTCTGTTCGATTGATAAATGCTAAATGCAATCCATGGGACGGCCCAACTCTGACGTCACCCGTTGGGTAAGGGTTGGGTAAGGGAGATAGATAGAAGTTTATTTTTCCCAGGGGGAACTTTTTGTGGGGTGGCAACTGTTGGTACTAATCCACATGTCCATTAGAGAGCCAAGAAAACCATCATTAATAAACAAATACAGTACAAGACAGAAGATTACAACTGAATATGATTGGGAGGAGTCATTGTTCAAGGGCAAGGGTCAAAGGTCACCCCAGAGAACCCACTTAGGGCTTGATTAGGTTTTGCTCGTGCAAAAAAAAAAAATCACCGTCAGCCCCCAGTTGGACTTTCAAAAAGGAACGTCCAAATGGTGAGTATAATATCCAGTCGATTTCACAGCAGACCTGTGTTCCCATGAAACACATAAGTATGCTTGATTTACTTTTCCTATTGCAATGAAAACAATGGAATTTCAATGGGGTTGGTTGGCAAAAGTGAAAAAGAAATCCTATTTTACTACATTCACAGTCATCTCCACCCTATCAATTATAGACCACCATATATAATGACATTAATAATAATATAATGTATACATATTTAGGCCCTCTCTGGCCCTGGCCCCGCCCCTGGACATAGCTCCGCCCCTGGTGTGTGTGAGTGAGAATAGCAAAGAGGGAGGGTTTGTGATGGTCTTCTCCTGTGTGGCTGTGTGACAGAGAGAGAGAAAGTTTATTGTGAGTTTACTATGCAGGCTGGGAACTGTGTGTGTGTGTGTGTGTGTGTGTGTGTGTGTGTGTGTGTGTGTGTGTGTGTTTGTAGTATGTGTGTGTATGTTTGCGATGTTGAATCTAGACTGGTAGATCTTGGCAGACTGGCTACTTGAAAAGTAGATCTTGGGCACCCCTGGTGTATAGTATATCCATCCCTGAAAAAAAAATAAGAGAAAAATGAAATCAGCATCTCTACATTTCTGGCAGCCATACCATTCCAGTGTCTGTTGAATTCCAACACAGACACACCTTATTCTACTTAGTGAGGTACTGATTAGGTGATGACCAGAACCAAATCTTATTTAACAACAAAAAGTATAAAAACCACTGCTGTGGTCATCACTATCCTCTTAGTCATACTAAAAACAGTGCTAGTTGTACCTCAAAGGTAATTGGAATAATAATTTTAAAAAAATACTGACCATGCCAAAACAGTTGAAACGAAAAGTTTTTGAGTGAGGAAAAGAACTGTTAAGCAACACTCACTCATCAACTTAAGATATGCGCAATTAATCTCTCAAATACCATCATGATTTGTATCCTACCACAGTTTACAAGTCATATAGAGCCTGTTTCAGCTACACGTCAAGAAAACATTAATGATTGGTAATGAAAAATAACTGGCCCCCACAATGAAGGCTTTGCTGCTTGACGCAGTCAGAGGTAACTGCGTCAAGCAGAGGTAAGAGGTAAGCAGAGGTAACTGCGTCAAGCAGAGGTAAGAGGTAAGCAGAGGTAACTGCGGTTCTCGACAGTGCCTTTCTCTAAAGCAGTGGTTCTCAAACCTCTCTTCCGGGACCCCCAGGCCCTCCACATAATATTTGATCTGTTCCACCACCAGCACACCTGATTCAACTTGATTAGTTGGAACAGATCAAATATGTGGAGAGGCTGGGGGTCCCCGAGGAGAGGTTTGAGAACCACTGCTCTAAAGTGAATGAGCCTCGATCTCCCAACTCTCCAAAATCTCTTATTTATTAATACTAACATAGAAGTTGATGTACTTTGTAATTATGTATTTGAGGGGTTGAAAAATCATCTCACTAAACAGGGTCTCTCTCTACCAGGGTGTAAATCTGTATGTGAAGAACCTGGACGACAGCATGGATGACGAGGCCCTGCGCAAGGTGTTCGCCCCCTTCGGAACAATCACCAGTGCAAAGGTGGCGACGGAGGGTGGACGCAGCCAGGGCTATGGCTTTGTGTGCTTCTCCTCCCATGAGGCGGCCACCAAGGCCATGGCTGGCATGAACGGCCGCATCGTGGCCACCAAGCCGCTGTTAGTGGCTCTGGACAATGGCAGGGAGAGAGCAAGGCCCTCACCACCAGCCAGCGCATGGCGAGCCAGGCCTCCAGCCCAGAAGCTGGACCGCACGACCAGAGACAAGGTTTGTGAATGTATTAATACTAACATAGAAGTTGATGTACTTTGTAATTGTTATGAAGGCCCACAATTTAGAGCCAGTTAGTTTCCCCGAATCAGTCCTATTTTGCCCCTGTTATTTCCTTTATTATTTTCCATACTATTCATGTACGTTTTCATGAAGGTGTATGTATTGTTATTGTAATGTTTATGTATATGTTTAATGACGTGGTATATCCGGGGTGTGTCCGTGACCCGGATGCTGTGTCCGTGACCCGGATGCTAGGTTCGGTTGGTATATATAGCGACGGAAGTGGTCTGTGCGTGATAGTGACGAGAGTGAGAAGGAGAAGCAGAAGGAACCGAATGTGAGACAAAGATGGTGGATCAGTAAACGCACACGGTGCTGAGACCGGAGACAACACGAGTCATTTAGAGACCTGCCTTTAACATTGACTGTTAGTAGTGAATCACGGGCTACCCGCAGCACCGCGGGAGTTCGGAGTTTGTTGAGTTGGCAGCGCTAGCCCAGTTTAGCTGTGTCCCCGTTAGCCAGCCTTGCTAGCCGCCGGCTGCTAACGTTGGCGCATAGCGAGACCCAAGCTGGACAGAGCCGTCGCCTCCACGAGGTGGATTGCGACCGACCGCCGACACCACCGGAGCTGACCGTGGACCACCGGACCTGAGCCATTCACCAACCTCGTCGTTGACTACGAAGAAGCCCCTTTCCCTTCGAGTTGCAACGTCACTTCCCCCCCCTTGTCTGAGGCCTTCCTCGAAGCACATGCGAGCTCCAACAAGGCCTCAACGCGCTCATTCTCAGTCCGGGACTCTAAGCCTTTCCAGGCGAGGTACTGTGTGTGAGTGAGTGAGGGAGTGTGTGTGTGGCCGGCGGGGAGGGAGTATATTTGGGATGTGTATATAATGTGTATAAATAAATGTGTTTGTTCATATGGGATACCGTTGCTGTGTGTTTAGTCGTCTGTTAGCTAATGTTAATGCTAATGCTAATGCTAATGCTAATGCTAATGCTAACGCTAGTAATGCTAGTCTAAAGGGTTGCTGGCGCCCCCTGCCTCTATCCTCCTACACTGCCTATTTAGCTCAGAGTTAGTTAGATAACCAGCCCTTCCTAAATTCTACAGTCCTTTAGCTACTCCCTGGTTACAATTGGTCCTTCGAGCCGGATAGGTTGTGTAGTGATAGCATGGCTGAGCGCAGCCAACCAGACAAGACAGTTACCCCCCCTTCTCCGCCCCCTGAGCCAGAGCCACGACCACAGAGAGTCCCGCGGTTGCCTCCGAGGTTACAAGAGTATGAGCTTGAGCTCGAAAGCTCACTGAGTGGTAGTGAGGAGCGCACTCCACGGGATACAGTGGTCGGAGAGGCCGAGGTGTCCGCCGGCGCGCGGGTGGCTAGCACCGAGACAGCCATCAAAGAGCACCAGCCTGAGGATGAGATGGCAGAACAGCAGGGTTTTGCCGTAGAAACGGAAGAGCAGGAAGGAGAGGCCCGGTCTGACAGCGCCTGCGGGCGGAAGAGGGAGGGCCTCAGCCTTAACGATCTGCCTCCCAGTACGGCGCGCTCGAGACCTAGCTCCTGCCGTTCAGTGGCTTCCTCCCGGTCCAGGGTTTCCGTGGGCAGTTCTGCCTCTGGGGCGGATAGCATGCACTCCAGAGGGAGTAGTGCCGCGCTGTCAGAATGTATGCGCCAACAGGCCGAGATGGCGTTAGAGCGGGAACGCCTCCAGTTCGAGCGTGAACGCCTCCAGATGGAGGGGGCGGAACGCACGGCGGAGAGGCAGCGCCAGGAGGCGCTAGAACGTGAACGCCTCCAGATGGAAGGAGCGGAACGTGCGGCGGAGAGACAGCGCCAGGGGGCGTTAGAGAGGGAACGCATCCAGTTCGAGCGCGAGCGCCTCCAGATGGAGGGGGCGGAACGCGCGGCGGAAAGGCAGATGGAGAGAGAGCAACTGCACGCGGAGAAGATGGAGGCAGTGATGCAGACCATGCGCGACGTGTGCATCAGCAGAGCTCCGTCGGCCCGTAGCTCCAGAGCATCATCCGCACGGCCCTCTCGAGTGCCATCTCCTGAACCCCCCGCCGATGGCTCCATGACCCCCGCCATGACTGTCCAACTACAGGCCCAGCTGACCACCTTGAAGGAAGAGGACCAGGGACCCGACCGCTACGCGGCCCAGAGGGAGCCAGCGTCGCTGCCCGGGAGGGGAGCCATTCCCCAAGAACGTAGCACACCCCTAGGTCCTCCAGTGAACCAAAATGCATGCAGGCCGGACACCCAGACCGTCACTCCAGCCCCGATCATCCACTACAGGATGTTTCCCCAGGTGGAGGGACCCAAGTTCCCCTTCTTCAAGGACGAGGACAGGAGCCAGTATGTGGAACTACGCATCTGCCTAGACACGCTCTTGGACGACTCCTGCTCAGAGTCCTACAAATATGCGATTCTCCTTCAGCATGTGAGGAACCCCAGAGCCCACAACATGGTTCTGGCCCATGCCTCCGCACCGACACCTTACACCAGAGCGCTCGCCGACTTGGATGCCCGCTACGGTCGTCCCTGGAACCACGCCCTTGCTGAACTGCAAGCCCTCGAACAGCAGGCCCCCATCAAGGATGAACGGGCGCTGGATGACTTCGCGCTCCGCGTGCACACCTTGGTTGGAATGCTGAAGACGCAGGGCCCAGCTGGCGCCAGCGAGATCAACAGCACCTCCAACGTAGAGCGGCTGCTCCGCAAGATCCCACGCTTCCGGCAGGAGAGGTTCCGGCGACAGCAGCGCGTTCATAACCCCGGGAAGTTGGGTCTGAGCATGGCTGCCTTCGCGGAGTTCCTACTGGAGGAAGTGCATGACACCAACGTAGACGCCATGGGTTACGCTGAGCCGAAGAAGGAGAGGGAGAAGGGAGACCGCTGGGACAGGCCGAGCTCGAACAGAGGACGCCCAGTAGGAGTGCTGCACACGGAGGAGGAGCCTCGGAGAGAGAGGAAAGCCCGACCTGAGGGAAAGGATTCCTCTCAACCCCCTCAAAAGGGACGGAGAGGTCCACCGCCATGTCCGTACTGCACCAGCGAGCACTGGTTCAATGAGTGCAGTGACTTCAACAACATGAGTACCGAGGCCAAGCAGAGGTGGCTCGAGGAGAACAAGAGGTGCTGGAACTGTGGGCGCGACCATCTGGCTAAGAACTGCACCTTGAGGAGAAAGTGCAACCGCTGTGAGGAGGTCCACCTCAACATCCTACACGAGGTCTCCCTCGCCAGGTCCACGGAGGGCACCAGAAGCCCTAGGTCCGGTAGCGCACCGGAAGAGGAAACACCTGTCTACTATCTAGACCCAACCCAGAGCAGCGGCTCCAAGGTCCTACTGAAGGTGGTGAAGGTCCGACTTCACCACAACAACGCTGTGTACGACACGTACGCCGTTCTAGACGACGGGTCGGAACGGACCATCCTTCTCCAGGAGGCAGTGCGCCAGTTGGGGCTCCAAGGGACTGAGGAGAAGCTGACTCTGCGCACGATACGTCGCGACCTTAAAGAGGTCACCGGGGCGAGAATCAACTTCTCTATCTCCCCGGCGGGGCGGCCGTCGGACAGATATCGGCTTCAGAATGTCTTCACCGCAGACCAGCTAGCGCTCTCCCGCTACGACTACCCCCTGGAGAGATTACGCGCAAGATATTCCCACCTACGGCGAGTAGACCTACATCCGATAGAAGGAGCGAAGCCAACCCTTCTCATCGGCTCGGACAACGCTGCACTGATCGTGTCGCTCCGTCCTCCGCTGAGAGGACCACGAGGCTGCCCGATGGCTGTTAAGACTGCGCTTGGGTGGGCCCTCCAAGGCGCTACCGAGTGGAGAGATAGAGACGGGAGAGCTACGTCATCCCTCCATGTCCGAACCGAAGAAGTGCAGACCATCAACTGCCTTCACACCAGTGTGGACTCCATGAATGCGGCGCTACCAGACAACGTCCAGAAGCTGTGGACGCTAGACGTTGCGCCCTACAAGAATGAGAAGCTCTACGTACGGTCAAAGGAGGACGTCTACGCCATAGACCTCCTTAAAGCAAAGACAGTGCGTATCGAAGTCCAGGGCGTGAAGAGAACATCTACCAGCCCTGTCTCGAAACCCAGCAGGAGAAGATCTACCAGCCCTTTGTCTAAACCGAGGAGGAAAAGATCTACTAGCTTGTCGGTGAGGAAGAGGTCAGCTCAAAGGAGGAAGACGCCGGCGGTGCCAGAGCCGGACGATACTCCGCTGACCGCTGAGTTGGAGCTAGCTCTGCCTGCACCTGTGGCCATGGCCTACACCCAACTGAAGGTGAAGGAGGAGGAGCCAGAGCCGGAGCTAGAGGCGGAGCCAACGGAGAGCAGCGGAGTTGTGGTGTTGTTGGACGACCCCGTAGCCGAAGACACGAAACCACGCATCCGTAAAAGTCCGTTCAAACACGGCAAGAAAAGGCGAAGGAACTTACAAGGAAAGTGGTGCAAACAGAAGCAGAAACCGGGAGAGAAAAGGTTAAGACGTCAGGCTATATCGCCCGAAGGCGGGGCAAGTCCGGACGGCGTCGAAGACGATGTTAGCGAAAACATAAACAAGTACCCTGAGAAGAGGAAGAAGAAGAGCCGGTTCTCTGATGCCACAGACCAGGAGATGGATGTGGTTAAAATAATACGTGTTGATGACTCTAATAGACCACGGCAGGAAACCTTTGCCAAGCCACAGGGTGTCTACCAGGGGACAAGCTCCAGAGCTGAGATGACACGGACACAGACTCCAGACACAGGCAATGTTTTGGATGTGTTGAGCAACATACACATTGAGAATGTGGAAGAGGCCAACTTCCTGAAGGACAAGCTGTGTCATCTTCTGAAAGAGTTCCAAGCCAACCAATCAGAGAAGGTTGAGCACAAAAGCCAAGGACCAACAGTTGTCTCCAAAGACTACAATCACCTGAGCAAGGGCCACCTGGAATCTACTAGAGACCAATACGAAAGAAACTTCAGCCAAGTACAAGAGGAGAGACATTATGGAAGCCAACCCAGGCGATCACCGAAACTCTACTCCCCAGAAACTACACAGGGTCTCTACAGAGAGAGACCCAGAGATGCAGAGGAGCAATTGGAGAAACACAGCCATGCAAGTCGTTCTGAACCCAGAGGTTCAAGGAGAAACCATTATGAAGAGGTCTTTGGACAGGTTGACAGGTACCCACCATCCCATGCCTGGCAGGAAGAGCCATTGAAGTATCCGGAGAGGTCCCAAGGGTCCATGTACCCAGATGACTATCCACCTGCTGTGGATGAGTTTATGACCCTTACCAACCTACACCCCCCACTCGAAGGGAGTGGGGATATGGGATGCCCCCTGGCCCTCAGACCTCCACTAGCCTAGACAAAATCACCTCATACCTCACGCTGCTAGAGCAGCCTAGCCAGTGTGCCTTCCATAGTTAAATGAAACCGAGGGTTTCATGGGGCGGCTGTTATGAAGGCCCACAATTTAGAGCCAGTTAGTTTCCCCGAATCAGTCCTATTTTGCCCCTGTTATTTCCTTTATTATTTTCCATACTATTCATGTACGTTTTCATGAAGGTGTATGTATTGTTATTGTAATGTTTATGTATATGTTTAATGACGTGGTATATCCGGGGTGTGTCCGTGACCCGGATGCTGTGTCCGTGACCCGGATGCTAGGTTCGGTTGGTATATATAGCGACGGAAGTGGTCTGTGCGTGAGAGTGACGAGAGTGAGAAGGAGAAGCAGAAGGAACCGAATGTGAGACAAAGATGGTGGATCAGTAAACGCACACGGTGCTGAGACCGGAGACAACACGAGTCATTTAGAGACCTGCCTTTAACATTGACTGTTAGTAGTGAATCACGGGCTACCCGCAGCACCGCGGGAGTTCGGAGTTTGTTGAGTTGGCAGCGCTAGCCCAGTTTAGCTGTGTCCCCGTTAGCCAGCCTTGCTAGCCGCCGGCTGCTAACGTTGGCGCATAGCGAGACCCAAGCTGGACAGAGCCGTCGCCTCCACGAGGTGGATTGCGACCGACCGCCGACACCACCGGAGCTGACCGTGGACCACCGGACCTGAGCCATTCACCAACCTCGTCGTTGACTACGAAGAAGCCCCTTTCCCTTCGAGTTGCAACGTCACTTCCCCCCCCTTGTCTGAGGCCTTCCTCGAAGCACATGCGAGCTCCAACAAGGCCTCAACGCGCTCCTTCTCAGTCCGGGACTCTAAGCCTTTCCAGGCGAGGTACTGTGTGTGAGTGAGTGAGGGAGTGTGTGTGTGGCCGGCGGGGAGGGAGTATATTTGGGATGTGTATATAATGTGTATAAATAAATGTGTTTGTTCATATGGGATACCGTTGCTGTGTGTTTAGTCGTCTGTTAGCTAATGTTAATGCTAATGCTAATGCTAATGCTAATGCTAATGCTAATGCTAACGCTAGTAATGCTAGTCTAAAGGGTTGCTGGCGCCCCCTGCCTCTATCCTCCTACACTGCCTATTTAGCTCAGAGTTAGTTAGATAACCAGCCCTTCCTAAATTCTACAGTCCTTTAGCTACTCCCTGGTTACAGTAATTATTGTCTATGTATTTGAGGGGTTGAAAAATCATCTCACTAAACAGGGTCTCTCTCTACCAGGGTGTAAATCTGTATGTGAAGAACCTGGACAACAGCATGGATGACGAGGCCCTGCGCAAGGTGTTCGCCCCCTTCGGAACAATCACCAGTGCAAAGGTGGCGACGGAGGGTGGACGCAGCCAGGGCTATGGCTTTGTGTGCTTCTCCTCCCATGAGGCGGCCACCAAGGCCATGGCTGGCATGAACGGCCGCATCGTGGCCACCAAGCCGCTGTTAGTGGCTCTGGACAATGGCAGGGAGAGAGCAAGGCCCTCACCACCAGCCAGCGCATGGCGAGCCAGGCCTCCAGCCCAGAAGCTGGACCGCACGACCAGAGACAAGGTTTGTGAATGTATTAATACTAACATAGAAGTTGATGTACTTTGTAATTATTGTCTATGTATTTGAGGGGTTGAAAAATCATCTCACTAAACAGGGTCTCTCTCTACCAGGGTGTAAATCTGTATGTGAAGAACCTGGACGACAGCATGGATGACGAGGCCCTGCGCAAGGTGTTCGCCCCCTTCGGAACAATCACCAGTGCAAAGGTGGCGACGGAGGGTGGACGCAGCCAGGGCTATGGCTTTGTGTGCTTCTCCTTCCCTGAGGCGGCCACCAAGGCCATGGCTGGCATGAATGGCCGCATCGTGGCCACCAAGCCGCTGTTAGTGGCTCTGGACAATGGCAGGGAGAGAGCAAGGCCCTCACCACCAGCCAGTGCATACAGAGGACGGCCAGCGCCCACGCCACGCCATTCTGCATCCCTAAGGCCCAGACACTGAGAAGTGTGTGAGGGGTTGGATTGGACTCTCATGGCCAAACACACACACACACACACACACACACACACACAGTCACACATACAGACAATACACAGAATACACAATAAAATTATTTAAATTTAGATTCTCTCCTATTGACTTATTGTTTGCCCCAAATACACCTATCGCACTAAAGACACCTAACTTGGCTATATGACAAGCTCTTTTGGAGTCGGTGTGTGTACACAGGTGAAATAGGATGCTGACATCCTGATAGATATATTTACCTGATAGTGAGCCTGAGAGGTATTCCAAGAGCTTTCCACGGAACCTCATCGGATATATGCTATCAGATATATGCTACACAATTACCATCATGGCATGGATCAAAATAAAGCTTCTGCAAAGCTACTCTGGACTTCATGAAATGCATTTATGCAACGAAGTGTGTCTATAGGTTCTAAACTTTGTCCACTATCGCAGCGAGTAGGACTGGGGCGCTCAATACACACACACACACACACACACACACACACACACACACACACACACACACACACACACTTGTCTGACATGGGGAATTAGCCTCCTGTGTTTGTGTGTGAAGTCTTTCTAATCTCTGATCTCTTGGATAAGAGCTCAGATGTGCCAGAGTTAACCTGTAGCGGGGCGTCCGGTGTCCTGGTGTCATTTTACGCATACATTTTCAGGTCGGTTCAAGACGGTTGCATATTTTAAGAAATAAATAACATTTTAAGTAATTTTTTCTCAGTTGGGTTGTCCCACTCACATTTCATTTTATTGGACAGATATAGTAAAGACAGACAGGAAAGTAAGGAGAGAGACATGTCAGCAGGGCATGGGCCAGACTCGAACCCATGCCAACATGGGCACATGTGTGCACTGTAGACAGCGGTGCCAGACCACTGGACCACCACAGGCCACGGTTGCATATTTTCTGTCTTATATATCTTCTTCACTACTTTTGTTTTCCCCTTTGCTTCTGGGTTTGGATATCGTGTCTGGTGTGTGTGCATGTGTCTGTGTGTGCATGTGCGCGTGTGTCTGTGTGTGTCTGTGTGTGTGTGTGTGTGTGCGCTTTCATGTATGTATGTACTTTTTTTTACTGTCTAGCCTGGGGAGCTGTGACCAAGGTCTCTTTTACAAGGGAGCCATGCAAACAGAAGAGTAGATCATGGAGAGAGACACAGACAGTACAAACACGCAGACAATGAAGACAGTAACAGCCATGTCACAGTCAGAAACAGACAAAACACAGACAGCAAGACAAGACACAGAGTGAAAAGAGGACAGATGGAGAGAGAACAGAAGTGGGTTGATAGTACAGGCATTATACAATATGAACTCAGACAAATTGCAACAGAAACTCTTTCAACTGTCCTAGTCTCATGGATATGTCCTTCATAACATATCAAAAGTCTTAAGAAATCCAAGTGGTGGAAAGTATTGAAAAATACTGAAACTGGTGATGCCACAATTTCCCCTTGACGCCCATGTTAAATAATGTTTTTATGCATGTCTTCTTGTCTGATGTCCACACAAAGTGTTCAATACTGTCCACAATCACCCAGAAACTGTTTTACATGAGACATGGAGTTGGATGCAGTACTATATGTGTGTAAAAGGAAATTCTTAACCCATAGATGCATACAGGTAAGTGGGTCAAGAGGAACCAGTGGGTTCGTTTTCTTGCAATATATTCGTAATGAAAGGTTTTTATCATTTCATATTCCAGGTATTCCTAAAAATATATATATCAGACCATCTAACCCTAACCCATTTAAAAAAAAAAAAGATTTACCTTTTACACTTTTTAAGTATTTTTTGTATTACTAGCCCAAGCTTCCATAAGAGGGTCAAAGATACCTGCATGCATCTGATCTGGATGAAGTTGCTGTCCTCTATGCACAGTTGATGGAGGGATCAGTGTCTGCAGAGAAGGCTTGCAATGCTGATGTGATACTCAGAATAAAGGAACAACTCAAAAGCAAAAGTGAATACTTAAAATCCTGTAGCAGGACAGCTGCCCTCTGGTTGCAGTACATGGATATGGTGGACATACTTCGCAAGTTTCTGAGAGCTGAACGTACTGGCAATTGGGCACTGCACCTTGTCTGTCTCAAGAGGTGGTGGATCACAATACCCAAGACAATAAATCAGCCCTCAGATCTTCAGTTCTAGTTGTGTGGTGAAACCCTCGGCCACCATAGTACAGTAGGTGATTGGGTCCATCCTTCTGTTCTGAACGATGAAACCAGAAGGACTGTTGTCGCTGAACCGGAAGTTGATCGGGTGTTTCATCATTTTCAGCCGCCGATGTTGGGGTCCAGGAAGTTGTGTTCGCTGTCCGACCAGTACTCCTCGTCGCACGGGTCCCCCCTCTGGCTCTCGGCGTCGCTCTCCGTCCGGTTGGGGTCCCAGCAGGCCTGGGGATCCGGCGGCTGCAGGGCGTCGGGGAAGAGGCACCCCTCCGGGGCCGGGGACGGGGTTCCAGCCATGGAGCCTCCGCACGACTTCCAGGCGTTCTCCTGGAGCCCCAGCGGGGTCGAGCCTCGACTCTCTCCCGCCTTGGGCCACATCTTGTCGGGGAAGCCCCCTCCGGCTGGGTTGCCGTACCCCATGGGCCAGGCCTTGGGCTGGGGGCTGGGAGCGGGGCTGTCCCAGTGGCGGGGGGGGCCTGGGTGTGGGGAGGGAGAGGGGGAAGGGGCGACCTTCAGTGAGGGTGATGGGGAGGGGGCGGGAGAGGCCATAGGGGTGTTTGGACCGGGGTAAGTGTTCCACTGCTGCTGCTGCTTTTATTGCCTTGCTGGGGGTGAGGGGAGCCAGCGTGCCGGACCTCCGTTTTGACGACCGCGGTCTTCTCCGGCGTCTCTCCCGACGCGGCCGCCTTCTCCTGCTGCTTGCCTTTCTTCTTCTCCGAGGTGGCCTTCTTGGCCTCCAGGCGGCGCTGTCGGCAGGACTTGGCCGGCTCGGGGAGCTTGCGGACGGCGCGGCGGAAGTTGTCCAGCACCTGGATGTGTCGGACTTCATCTTCTGCCGCTGGCCCTCCTCGCTGCCGTGCTCGTCGGTGAGCGACACCTCGTAGAGGGGCAGCACATGGAGCTGCTCGTCCTCGGGGATCTCCCCCACCTTGCGGTTGTCCTCTTTCGTCAGGGTGCACACCTGGGAGAGAGGCGGTGGTGGGGGGGGGAAGGGGAAGGGGAGAGGAGAGAAGAAGAAGGGACAAGGTTTAGTGTCTGCTGAGTCATCGTGGCGGTGACCGGGCAGGGGGACGTTGTACTGCGGACACACACACAAGTCTCTCTGGCAACTACCCCCCTGAGAAACAGACGAACGACCTAAGAACAACATAGACATGCACAGATAGAGTGAGAAGGAGCGAGAGAGAAAGACAGACAGAGAGGCAGACAAACAGAGAGACAGATGGACAGAGAGAGACAGACGAACAGACGAGAGAAAGAGAGCGCGAGAGAGACAGAAAGAAAGAGCGAGAGAGAGCAAGAGAGAGAGAGGTAGTGGGGGGTAGTGGACGTCGACGCATCGTCCCAGCCCTACTTACAGGATAAGCTGTTGAACTCAGACATACCCTGTCTGAGACCAGAGTGTTGTGGAATTTAACGTGTATGCAGAGTGAACATAACACACTCCGGCTTATATGAGAGGGGTCACTTAGAGTACCGAATGGACACAATTGTCTCATGTCAGCGCAACCAAGATCTCTCTGGCTTCCCAACTGTCTGTTGAAGAACCCGTCGGAAGACAATGGTATGGGCTGTCAACTGATTATCATGTTGGGATAACAACAATCCCCTTCAATTCCTCTATTAAGTTACATTTACCCATCTGTCTTGCATTGTTGAATATAATAAACGTGTAATAACAATGAACAGATTTCCGAATTACACCTAGCGGAGTAGATATCACAGATGCCAATACCAGTGTTTCCTCTATATGCATTTATTGGTGGCGGGCCGCCACGAATGAATTTCCTCCGCCACTAATTGATTCAGTCCACAAAAAAAAATAGAAAAAATAAAAAAAATCCACCTCTGAACATTTTAGCTGATTAAAATATATCTGATCCTAGATCAGCGCTATAATGGATGTTGACTAAAAGTGCACCTAAATCCACACCCATCTCTCTCTAACCGCTGATCCAAAATCAGATTAATGACATTAAACATTCAGTTGACGACGTGACACAAGGGCTACTCCTGATTGGTCTAAATGTGAACCGGCATGAGAACCGTGCAGACTCAACCATCCCTGCTGAAAAACTGTCGCAAGTTGAAGAACTCGCGCAAGTTGGAAATACTCGGAAACTTTTGCCAAGTTGGACATACTTTTCCTGTTGTGTTTGAGACGGAGCCAAGACTGCTCGTTTGGAAGGACATTGGATCCGTGAGTAACGTAAACCTTCAGAGCTGATGGATGGAAACCGGTATCACAAGTTTATATTCTGTATATTCATTTATTAATTTTTTTCATCCTCCCTCTAGTTTTGGTTGAAATTAGGTCGTTGTTTTGAGCGCGCATGCACGCGCAAAAAATCGGGGGCTCTCCGCCACTAATGTAAAAATTCCTGGGGGAAACACTGCACTGCTATGTTTAGCCAACTTGAATGCCAACATGGCCATCAGGGTTTTTCCTGGCTCAAAATGAGGCGGAGGTGGTACCAGTGGTGTTTGACATCGGGGGGGACCCATGAAGCAGGGCTGTCTGGGGGTCCTTAAACATCAAACACTTAATTTCTTGCATTCTGGTGAATTGATATGCATCAATTTATGGTGGAAATGTAATTATTTATGTAAAGGAAAAAAACAATATTCAGGCACCAGATGACCATTCAAAATATAATGTAATATAATGCAATATAAGGCTCTCAGGCATTCTGTACTTTCAAATATGTATTCTCCTTCAGCAGTCAACATACTATCAGCTATTTCGCTAGCAAAAACGAAAGCTAACTTATTTGCGAAACAGCGCCCCCGCCACCACGTCGGCGCAGTGCCGCAATTGCAGTTAGAATTTTTTTGCGACTTTGCGACGCACCGACGCACATTACGCAAGTCGAAGTATTGACGTAGTCGACGCGTCGTCCCAGCCCTAACACACACACACACACACACACGCACACACACGCACACCTCTAAACTGGGGTCCTGAACCAGCATCCATGCATTACCTTGGAGGCCTCCTCGTGCAGACTGCAGTACTGGATGCTGCGAGAGCGACCGCGGACAGAGCTCTGGGGCCTCTCTCTCTCTCCCAGGCCATATTGCACACTGAGGGAACGGAGCTTAGGCCTGCCCTGGCAGTGGTGGTGGTGGTGCTTCTCCCTGGGCCGATGGAGGTGGGGGTGGGGGTGGAGGGGAGGAGGAGGAGGAGGCGGTGTGGAGCAGCCTGGCCGGGTGGAGGAGAAGGAGGAGGAGGAGGAGTGGGGTGGTGGTGGGGGTTCCTCCAGGAGGATGGTGTACTGGCTGTGGCTGGAGGAGAGTGGCAACACTCGTACTTCTTGATGTTGTAGTTGGCCACGGCGCTGACGAGCACCCACTCTCCACTCTCCCAGTAGTTCATCTGCGGTCCGGAGAGAGGGCAGGGAGAGAGGGAGGAAGAGAGGGAGAGAGAGGAAGGGAGGGAGAGAAAGAGAGAGAGAGAGAGAGAATAAAAGAGAAAGAAAGCAAGAGAAAGAGAGATGAGAAATGATAAAGGCATTCCGTTCACATGTAATGACAGGGGAAAAGAGCAGAATTCTCACCTGGTCCATGGTGCTGGTCACTCACCTGGTCCACGTTGCTGGCCATGCTGACCAGGTCGATCTTGGCTCTGTCGTAGGTCCACGAGCCGAACTTCATGGTGCAGTTCTGCTGGTCGAAGGTGAAGAAGGTGACGTCGATGCTGCAGGAGGACTTGTAGATGGCTGGGGGGACCCACTTGATCCAGCCGGGGGGGGGGGGGGGGAAGGGAAGGGAGGAAGAGGGAGTGAGAGTGAGAGAGAGAGAGAGGGGGAGAGGGAGGGAGGGAGAGGGAGAGAGAGGGAGGGAGAGGGAGAGAGAGGGGGAGGGAGGGAGAGGGAGAGAGAGGGAGAGAGTGAGAGAGAGAGAAAACAAAGGCGAGAGAGAAGGAGAGAGAGAAGAAGAAAGAGAGAGAGGGGGGGAAGAAAAAGGAGGGAAGGGGGAGAGTGAGAGAGGGAGAGAGAGAGAGGGGGAGAGAGAGTGAGAAAAAAAGGGGAGAGAAAGAGAGAAGGAGAGAGGGGGGAAGATAGAAAGGGAGAGAGGGAGAGTGTGGGAAAGAGAGAGAGAAAAAAAGAAGAGAGAGAGAAAAAAGGAGAGAGAGGGGGGAAGAAAGAGAGGGGGAGAGAGGGAGAGAAAGAGAGAGAGAGATGGAGAGAGAGAGAGAGAGAGAGAAAAGGAGAGAGAGAGAGAGAGGGAGAGAGAGAGAGAGAGGGAGAGGGAGGGAGGCGCCATTCTGGTTTAGCATCATGGCATCGGCGGCCATTTTGGCTTGGCCTCATGGTCCCGGCCGCCATTTTGGTTTGGCTAACCCTAACCCTAACCCTTGACAGAATATTTATCCAAGTGTATTATGGGAAGTATGCAAATTAGCGGCGGGAAAAGGGTTTTAGGGGGAGAGGAATTGCTGAGAGCTGATACTAAATGTGTTAGAGAGGGTGAGTTAAATTAGTTCTGGTTAGTAATGTTAGGAAAATGTTTTATGTCGATTCTAGCTCTAAGTTTTGTTATTGTAGGATGTGTTCCAAGAGTAGGGTAAGTAAGTAACAAATGTAGTAGCTAATTAGACTTACTAGATGGGGTTAATGGGAGAGGTAGGATATTTTTTCTATAAGATCAATTGTATGTGGTCTAGGAGATTATTAGTGACAAGGAATCACCTGATCCAATGGTTGGCCATACGAGGTGTAAGTAGGGTACTCAGAATGGGCCTCACTTGTGATAAGAAAATCTTAAGTGATTGTATGCCCTATCATCATATGTAACCTCGGTATTAGCCAATACCATGTGGGAGGGACTCATGGTCATCGGGGGTCTGCAATAATAATAGTAATAATAATAATAATAATAATAATAATAATAGTAATAATAATAATAATAAGGATGATAATAATAATACTAATAATCACAGTGGTGATTATAATGATTATAATAGTAATAATAGTGATGATGATGGTATGGTAATATTAGTAATAATGATAATAATAATGGTCATATAGGTGATAAGTACTGAGTAATAAGCTAGAGGTAATAAGTGATAAGTAATGGGTAATAAGTGATGAGTAATGGGTAATAAGTGGAGGCGATAAGTAAAGAGTCCTACTACTACTACTACTAATAATAATGCTGATAATCCTAATAGTAATAATAGTAATAATAGTGATAATGATATAATAAGTAATATGTGTTAAGTAATTAGTAAGGGGTGGTAAGTAAAGGGTAAAAAGAAAAAAGTGGTAAGTAAGAGTTATAAGTATTGAAAGGTAATAGGTGATAAGTAATGGGTAACAGGTGATAGGTAGTAAGTAATGGGTAATAGGTAATAAGAAAGGAGTAGTAAGTGAATTAGGAATTAGTGCTGGGGTAGGTCTGAAAGGCTTAGAGGTGGACCAGCTTTCAAACCTCGTAACTGGGTGATGGGGGTTAGTGATGTTATCATCTAGGTCTATGCTAGAAAGGGCCCCTAGTTTAAGAAGCCTCGCCAGAGCCCAAATATTGGCCCCTGTAAGGGGTGTCCAATGGATCAGGTCTTGGGAGGTGTGAAAGTCCTGTGGAGGGATTTTGGGGATGTGGCTGAGATCCTCAATGGAGTTGTTGAGGCCAAGCAGTCTAATTTTGTGGTCCTCAGGTAAGTCGTTCGAGTAATTAATTTTGGGGACCAGGATGGTGGCCATTGGAAATTTTGACTCTGCTATAACGACCATGTCCTTAAGGATTTTTTAAGGAACTCTCTAGAGTTCCTACCCCTGTTGTTTAGGCCAAAAGATAAGATTACTCTTTTGACCTCCGGGTAAGGTCGGGGAATCCCTGAGAGTATTGCGGTAGCGTGGTCGAGTCTGGCTCCTGGGTAGGTGTCCACCTGAATTTTATTATCCTGGATTTGGGGGAGTCTCCTGAGGTTGGAATCCCCCAGGATAATGGTCTCATGTGTGGGGTGGAGGGTCCAGGAGGTTTTGTCCCCGTAATGGTCATGTAGGGTGTGGAGTGCCGTAAGACTAGGGTTGGAAGGTGGGGTGGGGATGCCCTTATCCGTACTGGTGCTGGGGTTGTGTGTCCTACGGGGTGTTAGGGTAGGAGGGGGACCTAGGGGGAAAGTGATGTCCATTAGGGGGAGGGTTTTTTCTTTTTTCCTTTTGGAGGTAGGTGTTGATTGGGTGTGTGGGGAGGGGGAGGGGGGTAAAGAGGTTTTGTTAGTGGGATGGGTTGGAGTGGGACCTTGGGGTATTGAGGACGGGTAGGGAGGTGGCAATGGAATACGGGGTTCCCGGCTTGGAATCCCCGGAGGGTGCGGTCATATGGTCGTTTGGAATGAGGTTGTGGAGTTTGGGGCCGGTGGTAAGGAGAGGGCTTGTCATACCTGTCATTCAATGGGGTCGGGGCTGCTGGTATGGTGGGACGGGGCGGGACAGTAGTGCCATGTGGCGGAGTATCCCTGTGGGGCCAACGGGGTATTAGGGTAGGTGGGGGACCTGGGGGGAAGGTGATGTCCATCAGGGGGAGGGGGGGTTTTGTTCTGTTGGGAGGTAGGTGTTGGTCGTGTGTATGGGGAGGGGGAGGGGGGTAAGGGGTCTTGTTTGTGGAAAGGGTCGGGATAAGGCGTTAGGGCAGGGGTATTCAATTACAAATTCAGTTGGGCCAGATTTGAAAACCAAGAAATTTTGCTGGGCCAGACATTTTCAGCGGCCAGTAGCCTAGGCACCAGGTAATGACACATTTCAAACCAACACAAATGAATGTAGGCTTAATGAAATACAAGCAGTTTATTTATAGTTTTCCTTTTAAATTAGGTAACATATGACACAGGCACGTCAAAAGTCATCTCAAAGTGCATAAAAAAGTGTACAGTAGTATACCAATAAAAAAATGTCCTTTTGTAAAATATAAATGTTGGTCATAGCTGACCCAGGCACATCACAAAGTGCTTTTAACTGAATGAAAATAACCATCAACGCCTTGAGTGCACAATTTAACACGTTACAATTATAGTTAAACAATCAAATCTAATCTAATCTAATCTTACCCAGTTGACTTTCTTAGTGTGAGAAGTGACATGTTTTATTCTGAACAAGAGCAGTGACATTTGGCTCATAAGATGTCAATGCAATCCGAAGGCATTGGTGAGTACTGTCAGTCAGGGAACAACGAGAGCTGCTTTTTATTGTGTTCATGTGTGAAAAGCTTGATTCACAGGTGTATGTTGATCCAAACATACTGAGCACATGGATTGCTACTTTCTTAACGTTAGGGAACTGGTGCACGTTGACATCAGTCCAAAACTTCGCAGGTCCATTAGTGCGAAGCTCCTGTGCCATGGTTACGGATGACTGCATGTCAACAAGTTCGAGTATGAATTTCCCCTCGTCGATGGAAGGTACCACTCCCAGTCCCTTTCCTCTGGTGGATAAGTCCCCTTCTATTGCAGCAGTGAACGGGTCTCTGGCAAAGCCCATCACCTCTGCGGGCAGAGCAAGTCCATCCAGTCGACCAGCAAAGTTCTCTTTCAACCTCGCAATGAAAACAGTCATCACATCTGTGATGTGTGCCGGGGATGAGACGCATTTGCGGAGCGTCGGAAAAATGCAGCATTCTGCCGATGCAGAAGTACGGCCGCGAAAAGGTCCAGTTTGACTTGGAACGCGCGCGTCTGTTCCACAAGATCAATCACAGTTTTGTCTCTGCCTTGTAGCCCCACATTTAGGTCATTCGGGTGTTTGAACATGTCGCTCAGAAAGCAGACATCAGCCATGAAGTTGTCGTCCAGTATGCGATTCAAGTGTGTTTCTGCCTTCGTTTGCTTGCTGCTGCGGAGGAAAGTTGTAATCTCCTCTCTGAGATCACAGAAACGCTCCAGTGCCTTGCCTTTGGACAGCCACCTGACGTCGTTATGCAAAAGCAGATCATGGTGCTCAGCAGACATTTCTGACAGCAGCTTGCGGAATAAGTTAATAATAATAATAATGTTGGAGGCTCGAAGTGGAGCGAATAAAATTAATTGTAGCCATCACATTGTCCATTGTTGTTTTAAGCTCCCCGCTTAGTTTGTTTAGAGTGTTATATTCACGTTCTGTAGGCTACTATTGTAGACATTTCTGCATGAATTTCTGAACACTTGCGAAATACGTTTTTCTCTGCTTTTATGGCTGGGCCAATCGGGGGTCACGTCTGGGCCGCATGCGGCCCCCGGGCCGCTAATTGAATAGGCCTGCGTTAGGGTATTGGGGATACCCTAACGCCTTTCGGAAGCCTTTCGGAAGGTGCGGTCATATGGACCTTTGGAAGGAGGTTTTGGGGTTTGGGGCCAGTAGTCAGGGGAAGGTCTAACATTCCTGTTCTTCCAGGCCATGGTGGTGGTAGGTCTGTGGAGAGAAGAAATTGAAGAGGGAAGAGCTAGTAAATAGATGGAACCAATGGGAGAGTAGGGTTCAGCACTGGTTCAATGCTCGTTGAGGCCCAATGGAGAGAGTGTCTGGAGGCGACCGATCCAGATTCTCTCCCTACTTTGTCTCTGGGGGCGGGTCCATGTAGGGTCGTGGTCCAGACCCGTTAGGGTGAGGAAGCCAATGTCATGAAAACCAAAGTGTTGTACCAGTAATGTATTTGATTTGAGGTGGTTTGTTATATTATATAAGTGTTGAGTCAGTCGGGTGCCCAGGGAGTTACCCGTCTCCCCCACATAGGTCATGCCACAGAGTCTGCATTTGATGGCATAAATACAGTTGTAGCTCCGTAGGGACAGGGATGAGGGGGTGGCATATGTCAAATGTGTTAATCTGGTTTTAATAGAGCTAGATTGTTTGAAGTGGGGGTGGTGTTTTTCGGGCTGGGTATTGAGTGGTTTGAGTTTACTGCGGACCAAGAGATCGCGGCGGTTAGGGTTCCTCCTGTAGGCCGATACCACCCTGTGTTTATCGAAGGGGTCTAAGTTGGACAAAATTGATACAAAGTTATTTTTAAGGGAGTTGTTTATTAAGACTGTGCTGCTGTTATAAGTAGTGACTAGGGGTAGGATTGTACCCTCCTGGCGGGGGCGGGTTTTTAGGAAAGAATCCGTGGCTTTGCGGAGGAGGGAACGAGTGCAACCCCTGGTCCGGAGGACCTGAAATAGGGTATGGGTGGCCATCTCAAAGTCTCTGTGCTGGGTACAGATGCGGTGGAATCTAAGTAATTGGGACTTTACTAGGCCTCTGAAGGTGTGGGGAGGATGGAAACTAGTTCGGTGGAGGAGAGAATGGGTATCAGTGTCCTTAAAAAACACTTTGATATCCAATTTGCCTGTTAGGGGGAAATTATTTCCTTTGAAGGTTGTGGTGTCTAGGAAATCAATGGAGTTAAAATCAAGGTTATGTTTGAGGGTAATGGATTTGTGGTGGGAATTTAGTAGATTAGCGAATTTTTTGAATTCTTCCCTGGAGTAAGGCCAAATGCCCCAGATGTCGTCTAAGTACCGGAGGTAGTAAGATGGTTTGAGGGGGCAGAGGGGGAGGATGGTACTTTCCCATTCTGCCATATAGATGTCTGCCAGGGCAGGGGCAAATTTTTTGCCCATGGCTACTCCCTTGATCTGCAAGTAGGTTTGGCCATTAAAGTTGAAGTCATTTTTGGTAAGTGCTATTTCAAGGAGTCTCATAATTTGAAGATCCGGTCGACCCACTACCGGATTCTCCAATAGGCATTTGCGGACTGCCGCTAACCCTGGTGCAGTTTTGATGTTAGTGTATAAGCTGTCTACGTCCATTGAAAAGAGTAGGTCATTAGGGCCCAACTGGGCTGATTTAACTTTGGCTATGAAGTCGTAGGTGTCTTTAACATAGCTAGAGTGAAGAGTAGCTAGGGGGTTAAGGAAATGATCAATATATTCTGAAATGCCATAGGTCTCGCTGCCGCAGTCTGAGACTATGGGTCTGCCCGCTGGTATCTCAAAGGGCTTAGGCCACGAGGAAGGGGGTTTATGAATTTTAGGGAGGAGATAAAAGCATCTGGCTTGTGGATCTACCTCACCGGCCAGGTAGCGTATTTGTTTGTCATTAATGTGGCCTGTGCCGTGTAATTCTGACAGTATGTCAAAGATTTCTAAGGCAGTGTTGGGGAAGATAGGTGCCGCTAGTTTTGTGTAATATTGTGGTAAATTTAATTGTCTTTCGGCTTCAGTGATGTATTGGTCTCTGTCCAAAACGACCACCACTGAGCCTTTATCTGCCGGTTTGATGATTATATGTGGGTCATTTTGGAGTGATTTGAGGGCTGAGACTTCTTCTGGTAGTAGGTTGGGGGTTTCCCGGAGAAGGGGCATGGAGGAGATGGCTTCGTCATCCGCTTGCCTCAGACAGGATAGTAAATGGGGGAGTTGGGTGTAGGAAGGTTCCCAGGTGGATTTGGGTAGGAACCGGGGGATCTCTACTGTGTTTTCGGGGTCGTTATCAAAAAAGGCTATTAGTTTAAGACGCCTGTGGTAGGAGAGAGCCTCCGTTTGTAATCGCGTGCGAGACCTCTTGGTTACGTCGAGGGTGGGGATAAAGGAGAGGCCCCTTTTGAGTAGGGAAATTTGGGCTGGGGTAGGTCGGAAGGACTTAGAGAGGTTGAAGATGCTTTTGACACTCGTTTCTAGGTGATGGGGATTAGTACCGCTCTCCCGCTGGTCTGCGCTAGAGAGGGTCACTAGTTTAAAGACTTCTGCCAAAGAGTCCAAATGTTAGTCCCTGTAAGGGGTGTCCAATGAATCAGGTTTTGGTGGGTGTGAAAGTCCTGTGGGGGGATTTGGGGGATGTGGCAAAGTTTCTCAATGGAGTTGTTGAGGTTGTTGAGTCTGGTTTTATGGTTATGAGGTAAATCGACAGAGTAATTAATTTTAGGGACTAGGATTGTGGCCATGGGGAATTTTGATTTCGCTTTTGAGACCATGTCTCTAAGGGTTTTTTCTAGGGATTCTCTGGAACCCCCCTCCCTATTGTTAAAACCAACCGATAGTATAACTTTTTCTACCTCAGGGCAAGGTAGGGGGATGCCTGAGAGTATAGCGGTTACATGGTGGAGTCTGGCACACGGGTAGATATCAACCTGAACCCTATTGTCTTGGAGTTTAGGGAGCTTCCTGAGATTGGTATCTCCAAGGATAATAATCTTGTGTGTGGGGTGGAGGGTCCAGGAGATTCTATTATCAAAATGGGTCTGTATGGTAGGGAGTGTGGTTATTTTTGGGTTGTCGGGTGGTATAGGGATATCCTCGTTGGGAATGGTGTTGGGGTAAACCGTTGTAGGGGTTGGCATATTTGTTGGAAAGAGTCGTCTGGGGGTTAGGCCAGGGCGTAGTTTCGGAAATCTATTAGTGTTGGCTGGTGGGAGTAAGTTCAGTTCATGGTTCATGTTAAATGGTAACAGGGGAGGGATCAGGTGGGAGGGGGGGGCCGGTCTGGGGGGAGTAGTATTCGTCTGATGATGAAACCAAGATCGGGGAGTAGGGATAGGAGGGTTCGTTAAGTGACCCTGTGTTATGTGAATCGTGTATTGAAGGGGAAGAAGGGTAGGGTTGGTAGGAGAGGTGGGGAGAGGGGGAAGGGGGGATATATGTGTTGTAATGAGGGGGAAGAGGTCGTAGCAGTGCAGGTGGAGTAGGGAGTAATGGGCTATTAGGGTGACTGGAGTAGCTGCTGGTGGGTGAGATGGGGGGGACCAGGGACGGAGAGGGTGTTCGGATTTTTGGTGGGGGGAAGGGGGGGAGGAGTTCCTTGGTCATGTTGATAATACGGTCGGTGAGTTTGCCTCCAAAGTTTTCCGCCCGACGCGGCCGCCTTCTCCTGCTGCTTGCCTTTCTTCTTCTCCGAGGCGGCCTTCTTGGCCTCCAGGCGGCGCTGTCGGCCGGACTTGGCCGGCTCGGGGAGCTTGCGGACGGCGCGGCGGAAGTTGTCCAGCACCTGGATGGCGTCGGACTTCATCTTCTGCCGCTGGCCCTCCTCGCTGCCGTGCTCGTCGGTGAGCGAGACCTTGTAGAGGGGCAGCACATGGAGCTGCTCGTCCTCGGGGATCTCCCCCACCTTGCGGTTGTCTTCTTTTGTCAGGGTGCACACCTGGGAGAGAGGCGGTGGTGGGGGGGGGGAAGGGGAGAGGAGAGAAGAAGAAGGGACAAGGTTTAGTGTCTGCTGAGTCATCGTGGCGGTGACCGGGCAGGGGGACGTTGTACTGCGGACACACACAAGTCTCTCTGGCAACTACCCCCCTGAGAAACAGACGAACGACCTAAGAACAACATAGACATGCACAGATAGAGTGAGAAGGAGCGAGAGAGAAAGACAGACAGAGAGGCAGACAAACAGAGAGACAGATGGACAGCAGTGTTTCCTCTATATGCATTTATTGGTGGCGGGCCGCCACGAATGAATTTGCTCCGCCACCAAATGATTCAGACAGTCCACTTTGATTCAGGCTGCGCAGATAGGCAGTGAGTTATTATGACCGGAGAACTGAAAAAAAGCATGCGTCCCTGAACGCTCCGCCAATCACTGTGAGTAAACTGACTCTGAGAATGTCCTCACGTCACATTTTACCGTAATACCCTATATGTTGGTTGTAGGGATGGGACGATTATCGTGTTTATCGTTAATCGCGATAAAAACACCCGCGATAACTTTATCGTGGAGAATTTTAATTAGTTGAATAATCGTCATAATCGTTTTTATTATTATTATTATTGATTTGTTTTATTATTATTTTTAAATGACTGGACTTTTTAAATAGGCACTACATTTTATAAACACTGCTTTGTCTGTCTGTTTTTATTGTATGTATTAATGTATGTGACCTATGTGTTTTTTTTTTTTTTGGGTTAATATTTTTATTGAGTTTCACAGAGACATGTTGTTATGTCCTGTTGTGTACAACAACTAGTATCCGTGGGGGAGGTTATTGTCCCATTAATAGTAGAAAACTAGTTTTGCACTTTGTTATGCAGTACATTGTCCATAAACAGAAAATGTTTAAAAACGAAACAAAAACAAAAAAACAGTGGGGGAGGAGGCAATGTCACATATCAGAAATAAACAGAAAAGAAAATGACACAACAAATGCCATAATATATGGGGGGGATCACCCCCATCGGAGACAGCATCCATGTCTTACAGTCCTAAACACAGCGGCAGCACAACACCAGCACAGTAAATAATATTGTGACCCATACATTGTAGATCTGTTACACATTAGTCTTGTGTACTTTCTTGAGTGTAATCCACCAAACCTTTCATTACAATGGCAGCCAGTCTGGTACCAATATAATCTAAGAACGGAGACCAAATCTTATAGAATGTCTTTATCTTACACTTAGACCTATATGTCAGATATTCCATAGGAATCATATCAAAAATTACCTTGTACCATCCAGCTATTGTAGGCGGTTTGCAGTCTATCCATTTCAGCAATATATTTTTCCTTGCACAAAAAGTGAAGATACACAGAAGTCTTTTGGAATGCATACTTTTAAGTTGTTTGTCTGGCAACCCAAACAATAGACACATGGGGTCCTTATCCAATGTAACATCTAGAATTAGATGAATTTTATCCACTATACCTTTCCAGTAATCATCTATATATCTACAAGTCCAAACACAATGAACAAAGCTCCCAACCTCGGTAATACACTTTGTACACATTTCCGATTTGTTATGATCCATTTTATGTCTAAGTTGGGGAGTAATCTGCAAACGTTGTAGTAGTCTAAATTGCGTTTCCTTCGTCCTATTACAGATTGAGATGTCGTTTGCCGATTGCCATATTAGTGACCAAGTTGCTTCATCAGTATTAATGTTCAGGTCATTATTCCAGTCTTTGGGCGTAAATGCAGGTTTGCCTTTATCATATTTTGAAAGTGCTCTATACCCAAGCCCCAGAATGCCTCTCGTCTTTCCAGCAGAGACTATCTCCTCCAGCGGAGAGGGTTGGTGACAGAGGCCAGTGTCTTTTTGGCTATTTAAAAAACTTCGTATCTGAAGGTATCTGAAAAACTCATTTCGTGGTAGGTCATATTTCTTACATAATTGGTCAAATGAAAGTAGTATTTCCGTATCATATAAATGTCCGATAGTAACCATCCCTTTGCTGTCCCACCGCTTGAAACCCCTATCCGTGGCACCAGGGGAGAAGTCTATGTTGCCCCAAACTGGCGAGAGGGAGGATGTCATAATCGTATGTTATAAATAAATAGTAATATAATTGAGATTTCTCACATGAGCCGCGCGCGAATATCCTCACAGAAATGTGTCTCGCGCGATTGTTCAGCCTGCATGGGTAACGTGACTGTCAAGTCAGCCTTGTCAGTCAGTCACTAACGTATGCTAGCCTTCTCACCATGGCTGCATCGGCCCCGTGTCCATTGCCTCACCTTTCCAGGGTTGCCCGCAGGCTTCTATGCATACCTGCAACTAGTGTTCCTTCAGAGAGAGTGTTTAGTGCCAGTGGGCACAGTTTAGTGCCAGTGGGCACATTTTAGTGCCAGTGGGCACATACTCACACCTCTCCGAGCACACCTCTCCGAAAAAGTGAACATGTTGACATTTTTGCACTTTAACCTATCTTGAAGCTTTCAAGTCTCTAAGCCACAAGGCTAGCACTCAGTTTGATGACAGAAAAGTGTCAGTGTTCAAGTTTTGTTTGACAGTATTTTTTTCCTTTATTTATGCAGTGATACCTTATAATTTATCATTACCTTATTTAAGATTTTATTAAAGATTTTGATTTTTGTCAAGATGTTTTTAAAATGATGTTAATGTTATTAACATGATTCAATAAAAATACAACAAAATCTAAGTTAAAGTGATTACAGTGTGTTTTATTGGCATTCTAAAAAAAAGTTTTTTTTTTTTTTTTTTTTTTAAATTCTCGCGATAATATCGTGGATCGCGATTATTTTGCCCACGATAATCGTGACATGACATTTTCTAATCGTCCCACCCCTAGTTGGTTGAAGTGCAACATCTCAGCTTTCAGTGACAGTTGGATTTTTTTCGATAGCACAAACCGTTTAGAAATTACGGTAATTACAGTCGGGTGCGGATTTGTGCCGGTACATTCGGCGCAGAAGTGGTATCTATACCAGATAAATAATAACCATTTGCTTACGTAATTTTTCGTTTGTTTACATAGTCTGAAACTACAGATGGTAAGCTTTCAAATGATGCGTCATACATTGAAATCGGAAAAAAAATCAAGACGACACGAGTATTTTAATGTTTGTTTGTATCATGTTTTGCTCAAGAAAGGTGACTGCTAAACGCTGCTAGCCTAACGTTTCGTTCTAAAACGAAAGTATTGTAACATCCCCACTTGGACAGTGGTTGAAATAATGACAGATAGCTTCTCTCGTGTAATCTGTGCGTTTAATTGTAAACTATCTCATACACAACTTTCTTAGTTCACCGGAGCTCTCTCTCCCAACGGTCTCAATAACACACACAGCATCACAGGGGTGCATTGGCACACAACACAGTAACAGTGCGAACATGAACATGAACTCAAGCATTAATGAACATTAATGAACAGGGTTGTTCTAATTTATTATGTTTGTGTTATGCTAATAAATGTAGATCCACACAGGCATACAAACTGAGATCCGTTTACTGTCAAGTGCCATTCATTCTGACAACACACACACACACAGTCGTAAAGCGCTAACAGAACGTGACGTCGTAAAGTGCAACAAAGTGCTGCAATGACATACTGTCGTACATAACAATATTGGTATTTGATCACCTTCTATATAAAATCACCTGCTCTGCTTTAATGACTTAACCGCTATTTTCTCCGCCAACTTGGAATGGATCTCTTATCCTTTAACCAGTGGCGGCTGGTGCTAAACATTTTGGGTGGGGCATGCTCCACGGGGAAGAATATCAACTTTAAAATCTGGATTTACAGTCGATTTTAGCATGAGAATAGCTCTACCCCCCTGTACAGACCTCGCCATCCCCTCTACCCCCCTGTACAGACCTCTTCATCCCCTCTACCCACCTCTACAGACCTCTTCATCCCCTCTACCCCCCTGTACAGACCTCTTCATCCCCTCTACCCACCTCTACAGACCTCTTCATCACCTCTACCCACCTCTACATCTCCTCTACCCACCTCTACAGACCTCTCCATCCCCTCTACCCCCTGTACAGACCTCTCCATCCCCTCTACCCAGCTGTACATACCTCCTCATCCCCCCTACCCCCCTGTACAGACCTCTTCATCCCCTCTACCCCCCTGTACATACCTCCTCATCCCCCCTACCCCCTGTACAGACCTCTTCATCCCCTCTACCCCCCTGTACATACCTCCTCATCCCCCCTACCCCCCTGTACAGACCTCTCCATCCCCTCTACCCCCCCTGTACAGACCTCTTCATCCCCTCTACCCCCCTGTACAGACCTCTTCATCCCCTCTACCCCCCTGTACATACCTCCTCATCCCCCCTACCCCCCTGTACAGACCTCTCCATCCCCTCTACCCCCCTGTACAGACCTCTTCATCCCCTCTACCCCCCTGTACAGACCTCTTCATCCCCTCTACCCCCCTGTACAGACCTCTTCATCCCCCCTACCCACCTCTACAGACCTCTTCATCCCCCCTACCCACCTCTACAGACCTCTCCATCCCCCCTACCCACCTCTACATACCTCCTCATCCCCCCTACCCCCCTGTACAGACCTCTCCATCCCCTCTACCCCCCCTGTACAGACCTCTCCATCCCCTCTACCCCCCTGTACAGACCTCTTCATCCCCTCTACCCCCCTGTACAGACCTCTTTATCCCCTCTACCCCCCTGTACAGACCTCTTCATCCCCCCTACCCCCCTGTACAGACCTCTTCATCCCCTCTAGTGAGTGTGTGAGTGTGTGTGTGTGTGTGTGTGTGTGTGTGTGTGTGTGTGTGTGTGTGTGTGTGTGCGTGTGTGCGTGTGTGCGTGTGTGCGTGTGTGTGTGTGTGTGTGTGTGCGTGCGTGTGCTGAATACATAAACAAACAAGCTAAAAGACGACAATAGAAAACGTACCATGCTGACGATATTACTAAATGTTTGAAGTAGCTTTTATCTTAGCTGACTCTCTTACCTTCAGGTCGAGTTTGTGTATTCTGGCTTCGCAAAACACCAACAGTAGCAGCCTAACAGCCGCGGAGATTGCGCGGAGATTGCGCGGAGATTGCGACCACAAACGAAGTTTGACTTCGGTAATAGGTCCAGTTGTAATATCCTCAAGCAGGGGAGGCTGGCTCCCCACCAAAGGGAGAAGAGAGAGATTTTTTTTCTATGACTTCTAGACAGTGTTGCTTCTGAATATCATAGTCCAATCAGCTAGTGTTCTGTGGCGTATATCATAGTCCAATCAGCTAGTGTTCTGTGGAGTATGTTCCAATCAGCTTCAAGTCCCGCCCCTTTCGGTGCATGTCCCAAAACCCCATAGACTAGTGGTCACCAACCCGTCGATCGCGATCGACTGGTAGATCTTTGAGACTTTCCCTGTAGATCTTTGATTGATAAAATAAAAAATAAAAATAAAAATAAAAAATAAAAATTTTTTTTTTTATAAATACACAAAGAGCCTATGTTTTGCACGCGCCTCTCTCTCTCTCTCTCTCTCTCTCTCTCTAGCAAACTGTTGTGTCGCAAATGCTGCATGAAAGTGACCAATCAGATAAGAGAATAGTACTGCTACGTGACTAGCAAAAAAAACATTTGTCAAAATGGTTTTCCAGGATTCTACAACAAAGGTGGATTTCTTCACTCTTTTGCACTTAAAGGAGAAAACGAGGGGTGTGGATATTTACAATGAGTTTTAAAAATATGTCGGTGAAAATGACATACCCATTCATAAACTAGTGGCGATTACTACTGACGGGGCCCCAGCAATGCGCGGTGCGCGCAATGGATTTATTGGACTGTGTCGTAATGACCCTGATTTTCCCTCCTTCGTCAATTATCACTGTGTGATCCATCAGCAGGCCTTGGCTGGTAAGGTGTTGGACTTTTCCCATGTAATGACACTGGTGGTGAAACTAGTCAACTCGATTCGAGCGAAAGCGCTTCAGCACCGCTTATTCAAAGCGTTATTGGACGAGCTCGACGCTGCTTACGGAGACCTGCTTCTCCATGCTGATGTGCGGTGGTTGAGTCGCGGCAAAGTGCTGCAGCGATTTGTCGACTTGCTGCCCGAGATCAAGACGTTCCTGTCGACAAGGCAAGTGGTAGTAAATATTTTCATAGGCAAAGGACTTAAATTGGTGTGGAAAGTCAGATCTTTACCTTTTCTTTTTACTGTTTCCCCCTGCTTTTATATTCATTCTATGCATGTATATGTTTTTATATATGTTTTTATTCACTTTATGTTCTTATTCCTGTTGTAAAGCACTTTGAGCTGCATTTCTTGTATGAAAGGTGCTATATAAATAAAGCTTTACTTACTTAGGCCTACTTACTTACAAGGAACGAGGAGCACAAGGAACTGGCAGACGATGCGTGGCTACTGGACCTGGGGTTCCTGACAGACATAACCGCAAAACTGAACGCACTCAACTACGAGCTGCAGGGAAAAGACCGACACCTTCCCCACATGATAAGCGCAGTAAATGGGTTCAAGGCCAAGCTCGGTGTTTGGACCACACACACCTAAAGAATGAGAGGCTGACACACTTTCCCAACCTGGAGAAAATGGCACAGGCCTTGGAAGACAATGATGCTTTTCACCCTGAGCAGTACAGCCACCCCTCCTAAATTTCGTTGTTTGGTACCTGTACTGTAGCAATGACAATAAAGTCCATTCATTCATTCATTCATTCATTCATTCATTCATACTGTGCTCCCCTGGACAAACTGGCAACAGAGTTCAATCTGCGTTTTGGTGAGTTAGATGTCATGGGAGATATTGCTGCATTTGTCTCAAACCCATTTGTGCCCATTGATATAGAGCAGGTAGCAGCCAAATTCCAGCAAGTATTTACTTTGCCAAGTGGAGTTGACATGGAGATGGTTGATTTACAAAATGACAGAGCTGAAAGCCAGGTCAAGGGACAGTGACTTTTGGGGACTTGTCAGCAGAGAGAAGTTTCCTCTTCTCACTGCATGTGCACTAAGAGTGAGTGCCTACTTTGGATCCACATATCTCTGTGAAATGTCATTTTCACAGATGAAAATAATCAAATCAAAGTACAGGAGCCGCCTTACTGACAGACACCTCACAGACTGTCTCAGACTGGCAGTCAGTAGCTATGAGCCAAACTACAAAGCACTTGTAGACAGTATCCAGTCACAACCATCACACTGACTTGAGTGAGTAACATGACTGTTTCGATGTGAAAAGTAATGCTGCATAAGATGACTGCACTTAGCACTGACTGAGACACAAGTACACATTACAGTTCTACTTTATAAAATGCTATACTTGTAAATATGTTTGTCAATGTTAATAATATGAGAAAGTACACATTAGTTTTACTTTTGTTTTGATGTGAACAGTGATGCTGCATAAGATGACTGCACTTAGCACTGACTGAGAAAGTACACATTACAGTTCTACTTTATAAAATGCTAATTGTAAATATGTTTGTCAATGTTAATAAGTAAGAATAATAATTAAGTCAGTCAAGTGTCAAAATGTCAAGAATGTCAGCTAACGTTACTATGAACAAAATGATTTTATCATACATTCCTCCATTCCATCATTCCATGCCTTTATTTTTTTGTGTTGTAATGAAATGACATAATCAAACTTTGAATTGAATTTCAGTTATGTACAATTCTTAAAGCAAGACAGCTGCCTGATATGCTTGATACAGTCTTTTTTTTGTTGTTGCATCAATTTTAATGTTGGACCAATGCATTGCATCTAATTAAAATACAGGCAAATAAACGTCATTAAGTTTAAAGTACTATCTTGGCTGTCTTTTTCTCTCAACGCTTCAATAGGTAGATCTTGCCTTCACCAAGGCCGAGGTCAGGGATCTTGGGCTTAAAAAGGTTGGTGACCACTGCCATAGACAATTGACCGAATGGCCTGAAGTTACCAAAATAGATTTTACATGCAAGTCTACGAGAACAGCCTAGTGCAACTTCGAGTAGACTGAAAGTTGCCCCGAAAGGGGCGGGACTTGAAGCTGATTGGAACATACTCCACAGAACACTAGCTGATTGGACTATGATATACTCCACAGAACACTAGCTGATTGGACTATGATATTCAGAAGCAACACTGTCTAGAAGTCATAGAAAAAAAATCTCTCTCTTCTCCCTTTGGTGGGGCATTGCCCAATTGCACCTAATGAACCAGCCTCCCCTGCCTTTAACACCCTAAGGAGAGACATGCACCATGCATGTCCATATGCAATGTTGGACCAATCAGACTTACAGGGGATTTTAAGTTAATTTTTATAAGTTTGGCCAGATTTTGCACCTTCAGAAAAATCCATCATGGCGGACCTTATCGGTTCTTGAGGCAAATATGTTCCCCATGAGGAAAGACACATACGTACCAAGTTTCATACATCCGGGGTGGAAATGCCAGCATTCTGAAGTGAATTATTTACTTTTGGTTATTATAGCGCCACCTATGGTTTAATCATGGTCATTCTTTCTGCCATAGTTACTGATGCTCTCTAGTTGTGGCATGCACATTTATAGCATTTTCGGTCAGGGACTTTGAGCTACTTGACCAAAGCGGGGAAAAATAATAATAAGGAGTATACCACCAATAACAATACTGTTCCTACGTAGTAGTAGTAGTAGTAGTAGTAGTAGTAGTAGTAGTAGTAGTAGTAGTAGTAGTAGTAGTAGTAGTAGTAGTAGGAACACTAATTAAGACAAGTATCCCAGTTCTAGTGGCAGCTGTCATGTGAAAAAGATAGGATACTACATGAAAACCATTGTCTTTTTCAACGGATTTAAACATATGGACATTTGATTTTCATTTGAACAATATTGATGGATGGAGGTAATATAACAAATCAAATGAAACAGAAATTATTATTTTCTTAAATATTTAATCTATTTGTAAAATGGAATTAATGGAAATGCAATTTTCTTGTGAGCAAAAACAAGACACCCCCCACATGTACTGCTACTTTGTGTATTGCTACTCTGTGTGTAAATGATTAGAACATTGTTAGAGAGGATTTTGGAGGAGCCTGTCTTATTTAAACCTCAGACATTTAGTTTGGTTTGCTCTTGATTGTTGAAGTGAGTGGTGTCACCATGGAGAGATAAATCGAGCTCTCTGAGGCCTGCAGAAAGAGGGTTGTAGATGTGTATGAGTCTGGGAAGGGATTTTATAAAAAATAAAAAAAATGAAATGAAAAATGAAAAAAAGCTCCAAAAAGCGTATCAATTAATCGATAATTGATCGTTAATTCTTGCGATTATCGAAAAAGAAATGTTGATTGTTTGCCCAGCCCTAGTTGTGGAGTACACCCTAGTGGTAAATGTCTCCACAACCCCCTGCCCTCGAATGGTTAATTGCTTTTCTACAAAAGCTACCACATATTATAAAAAATACACAGATGTAACATTATTAAAAAATACACAGTTGTAAGTTGTAACATTAAATTCATTTATTTACTATCATTAATCATTTCTTGACTTACTTGACTTAGGTCCTTTTTCTTCGGGTGTGAAGAGTAGGGCCTCCAACGAGTTGACGCCGCCGGTCTCTGTCCCTCGCCACAGCGGCCGCCGCCTCCCGGGGTCTCAGACCCGGCATGTCCCGCTGCCTCTCGACGGTTCTCCTCCAGGTTTCTTTGGGGCGTCGTCCCCTTTGTTCTTCGTCCATCAGGGGTCCATCTGAGGGCTGTGCGTTGATGGTCATCTGGGCTTTTCCTCAACACGTGGCCGATGTACTTCCATCTTCTCTTTCTGACCTGCGTGCTTACTTACCATCTCTATACCAGCACGTTTTCTCACTTCTTCGTTTGACGAAGACTGACTGCTGTTCCACAACTTCTATCATTTCAGAATACATATATCCTTCCGCCACAGAATATAGTCCCATAAAACAACATTAACGATTGCATTGTAGGCTTGGCCACATTCACTTGGCTTTGAGCCAACTTGTTCGTGATTGGTGCCTTGGAATGACACTCCAGATTTGTCGACCGCTATTGGCTAAACAGTGGGCGGAGTCAGCACAGGTGTTCTTAATCAGATTGATTGGGAGGCGCATTGATACTGGAAATGCGGTCGGAGCTGAACTGAAGGGAGTTGGGGGTGTTTACCACTGTTGCTAGCCAATCAGAATCCAGTATCCAAACATGAATTCTATATTGTATCAGGTGCTTGAGGAAAATATGAGACCATGCAAAATTGAAGCTAAAGCAGATGTGGACCATGCAACATGACAATGACCCAAAACATGCCAGTAAATCCACCAACGAACGGCTCAAAAGAAAGAAATGGAGAGTTCTGGAACGGCTGAAGTGAAAGCCCGGATCTGAATCCTATTGAGATGCTGTGGGGTGATTTGAAACGGGCTGTGCATGCAAGACAAGACACCCCTCAAACACCACACATCTGGAATAATTCTGCACGGAGGAATGGGAAAAACTGTGTCAGAGATTTAATTGAGGTTATTTCAGCCCAAAAGTGCAATACCAGCTATGAGGGCAAGTTTTCATTTTTCATTTTTTTTTTGAACACATTTCACTTACTTTCAGAATGTCCTTTTGGCCATTTATTTGTTATTTATAGCTCATGGACCTCAATATATCCTGTGTATCAACAGCCAGTCCAGGTGCGTCCCAATGATCTAAAGCAGCAGCGTCTTCCTCTCTCTATCTACATATCCTAAATACAAAGGTTCCATCTCACAAAACATAATGGAATGTAACAACGTTGACGCTCAATATCTCTGAACGACCCTAAACGGAGATAGAACCTTATAATTCTAAGCTCACGATACTGACCTGGAAACACAGGACAGAAGAAGACAAGAGGGAGGACGACTTTCAGCTGATGGTTTTAATCTGTTCAGGTCTATAAGGTCAGTGCAGAAGAAGAGTAGGAGACAAAGAGATAAGGTAAGGCAGCACTCAAGTTGAGGGGGGGTGGCATGGCCCCCCTAAATAAAAACAGTCAAAATCATCCCCCTTCTAAAACTGCCATCCCCCCTTTCTATCCCTTATGTCATTTTATCAATGAACGTGGTATTACTGCTATTTCAACATTTAGTTTTGCGCATATTGAGTAAAACACTGTGGGCGAGGGAGGGGGCACGCACACATGCAATGACATTTTTACCAAGTCACTGACGCTGTGGGGATGCTAAAATTGTCCCCATATGATAAAATCCACCATCCCCCCTGATTGTCTTTTACAACTTGAGTCCTGAGTAAAGGAATGGAGCTTCTAGATCATTCCAGCCAGCCAGGGAGGCAGGAAGAGGCCGACGGTCCCCAGGATGCATACCAAGATGAACACACAGAGGAAGATGCGGTCGATCACCATGGCGACATACTTCCACTCCTGCTTGACCTGGAAGGCAACGGACACAACAATACATCAGTGTCTCAATCCAGTCAGAGAATTAGCAAGACAATGTTGATTATTATTAGTTCTGTTATTATGATCATAATGTTTCCTTATTATGTGTACCGGTTTTAATTCTGTTGTAGTGTGTTGTTGTGTAGTGGTCATGTGACCTTGAAAAAGGTAGCCACATCATGAACTCACTGGCATCATTTATGGTATTTGTGTGTGTGTGTGTGTGTGTGTGTGTGTGTGTGTGAGTGTGTGAGTGTGTGTGTGTGTGTGTGTGTGTGTGTGTGACATAGATGGTCAATCATTAAATACACATTTCATACAGACAGTAAAAATTATTGGGCTCTATATTATTTTCAGCCGGTGTTATGAAGGCCCACAATTTAGAGCCAGTTTAGTTTCCCCAAATCAGCCCCTATTTGCCCTGTTATTTCCTTTATTATTTTCTATACTATTCCTGTACGTTTATGAAGGTGTATGTATTGTTATTGTAATGTTTATGTATATGTTTAATGACGTGGTATATCCGGGGTGTGTCCGTGACCCGGATGCTAGGTTCGGTGGTGTATATATAGGGACGGAAGTGCTCTGTGAGTCAGTGTGACGAGAATCAGAGTGATGAGAGTAACGAGAGTGATAGGAAGCAGAGAGAACGGAGAAGTCGATCTAAGATGGCGGAGTCAGTAACACGCACACCGTGCCGAAGCTGAAGACCTCCAGTGATTATTGAGTTCACAACTTTGATAGCCCGTTTAGCTGTGTCCCCGTTAGCCAGCCTTGCCAGCAGCCGGCTGTTAACGTTGGACCAAGCGAGACCCAAGCTGGACAGAGCCATTCCCACCTCGTCGTGGACTAAGAAGAAGGCCCTTTCCCTTCAAGTTGCTACGTCACCCCCCCCCTTTGTCTGCTGCCTTCCTCGAAGCACATGCGAGCTCCAACCAGGCCTCAACGCGCTCCTTGCAGTCCGGGACTCTGAGCCTTTTCCAGGCTAGGTACTGTGAGTGAGTGATTGAGTGTGTGTGTGGCCGGCGGGGAGGGAGTATATATATGGGGATGTATATATCATCTGTGTAAATAAATGTGTTTGTTCATATGGGATACCGTTGCTGTGTGTTTAGTCGTCTGTTAGCGAATGTTAATGCTAATGCTAATGCTAATGCTAATGCTAATGCTAACGATAGTACTGCTAGTCTAACGGTTTGCTGGCGCCCCCTGCCTCTATCCTTCTACACTGCCTATTTAGCTCAGAGTTAGTTAGATAACCAGCCCTTCCTAAATTCTACAGTCCTTTTAGCTACTCCCTGGTTACAATTGGTCCTTCGAGCCGGATAGGTTGTGTAGTGATAGCATGGCTGAGCGCAGCCAACCAGACAAGACAGTTACCCCCCCTTCTCCGCCCCCTGAGCCAGAGCCACGACCACAGAGAGTCCCGCGGTTGCCTCCGAGGTTACAGGAGTATGAGCTTGAGCTCGAAAGCTCACTGAGTGGTAGCGAGGAGCGCACTCCACGGGATACAGTGGTCGGAGAGGCCGAGGTGTCCGCCGGCGCGCGGGTGGCTAGCACCGAGACAGCCATCAAAGAGCACCAGCCTGAGGATGAGATGGCAGAACAGCAGGGTTTTGCCGTAGAAACGGAAGAGCAGGAAGGAGAGGCCCGGTCCGACAGCGCCCGCGGGCGGAAGAGGGAGGGCCTCAGCCTTAACGATCTGCCTCCCAGTACGGCGCGCTCGAGACCTAGCTCCTGCCGTTCAGTGGCTTCCTCCCGGTCCAGGGTTTCCGTGGGCAGTTCTGCCTCTGGGGCGGATAGCCTGCACTCCAGAGGGAGTAGTGCCGCGCTGTCAGAATGTATGCGCCAACAGGCCGAGATGGCGTTAGAGCGGGAACGCCTCCAGTTCGAGCGTGAACGCCTCCAGATGGAGGGGGCGGAACGCGCGGCGGAGAGGCAGCGCCAGGAGGCGCTAGAACGTGAACGCCTCCAGATGGAGGGGGCGGAACGCGCGGCGGAGAGGCAGCGCCAGGAGGCGCTAGAACGTGAACGCCTCCAGATGAACGGAGCGGAACGTGCGGCGGAGAGACAGCGCCAGGAGGCGTTAGAGAGGGAACGCAGCCAGTTCGAGCGCGAGCGCCTCCAGATGGAGGGGGCGGAACGCGCGGCGGAGAGGCAGATGGCGAGAGAGCAACTGCACGCGGAGAAGATGGAGGAAATGATGCAGACCATGCGCGACGTGTGCATCAGCAGAGCTCCGTCGGCCCGTAGCTCCAGAGCATCATCCGCACGGCCCTCTCGAGTGCCATCTCCTGAACCCCCCGCCGATGGCTCCATGACCCCCGCCATGACTGTCCAACTACAGGCCCAGCTGACCACCTGGAAAGAAGAGGACCAGGGACCCGACCGCTACGCGGCCCAGAGGGAGCCAGCGTCGCTGCCCGGGAGGGGAGCCATTCCCCAAGAGCGTAGCACACCCCTAGGTCCTCCAGTGAACCAAGAGGCATGCAGGCCGGACACCCAGACCGTCACTCCAGCCCCGATCATCCACTACAGGATGTTTCCCCAGGTGGAGGGACCCAAGTTCCCCTTCTTCAAGGACGAGGACAGGAGCCAGTATGTGGAACTACGCATCTGCCTAGACACGCTCTTGGACGACTCCTGCTCAGAGTCCTACAAATATGCGATTCTCCTTCAGCATGTGAGGAACCCCAGAGCCCACAACATGGTTCTGGCCCATGCCTCCGCACCGACACCTTACACCAGAGCGCTCGCCGACTTGGATGCCCGCTACGGTCGTCCATGGAACCACGCCCTTGCTGAACTGCAAGCCCTCGAACAGCAGGCCCCCATCAAGGATGAATGGGCGCTAGATGACTTCGCGCTCCGTGTGCACACCTTGGTTGGAATGCTGAAGACGCAGGGCCCAGCTGGCGCCAGCGAGATCAACAGCACCTCCAACGTAGAGCGGCTGCTCCGCAAGATCCCACGCTTCCGGCAGGAGAGGTTCCGGCGACAGCAGCGCGTTCGTAACCCCGGGAAGTTGGGTCTGAGCATGGCTGCCTTCGCGGAGTTCCTACTGGAGGAAGTGCATGACACCAACGTAGACGCCATGGGTTACGCTGAGCCGAAGAAGGAGAGGGAGAAGGGAGATCGCTGGGACAGGCCGAGCTCGAACAGAGGACGCCCAGTAGGAGTGCTGCACACGGAGGAGGAGCCTCGGAGAGAGAGGAAAGCCCGACCTGAGGGAAAGGATTCCTCTCAACCCCCTCAAAAGGGACGGAGAGGTCCACCGCCATGTCCGTACTGCACCAGCGAGCACTGGTTCAATGAGTGCAGTGACTTCAACAACCTGAGTACCGAGGCCAAGCAGAGGTGGCTCGAGGAGAACAAGAGGTGCTGGAACTGTGGGCGCGACCATCTGGCTAAGAACTGCACCTTGAGGAGAAAGTGCAACCGCTGTGAGGAGGTCCACCTCAACATCCTACACGAGGTCTCCCTCGCCAGGTCCACGGAGGGCACCAGAAGCCCTAGGTCCGGTAGCGCACCGGAAGAGGCAACACCTGTCTACTACCTAGACCCAGCCCGGAGCAGCGGCTCCAAGGTCCTACTGAAGGTGGTGAAGGTCCGACTTCACCACAACAACGCTGTGTACGACACGTACGCCGTTCTAGACGACGGGTCGGAACGGACCATCCTTCTCCAGGAGGCAGTGCGCCAGTTGGGGCTCCAAGGGACTGAGGAGAAGCTGACTCTGCGCACGATACGTCGCGACCTTAAAGAGGTCACCGGGGCGAGGATCAACTTCTCTATCTCCCCGGCGGGGCGGCCGTCGGACAGATATCGGCTTAAGAATGTCTTCACCGCAGACCAGCTAGCGCTCTCCCGCTACGACTACCCCCTGGAGAGATTACGCGCAAGATATTCCCACCTACGGCGAGTAGACCTACATCCAATAGAAGGAGCGGAGCCAACCCTTCTCATCGGCTCGGACAACGCTGCACTGATCGTGTCGCTCCGTCCTCCGCTGAGAGGACCACGAGGCTGCCCGATGGCTGTTAAGACTGCGCTTGGGTGGGCCCTCCAAGGCGCTACCGAGTGGAGAGATAGAAACGGGAGAGCTACGTCATCCCTCCATGTCCGAACCGAAGAAGTGCAGACCATCAACTGCCTTCACACCAGGGTGGACTCCATGAATGCGGCGCTACGGGATAACGTCCAGAAACCCGAGGGAGAGGGGAACAGCTTTGATTCCCTGCAGAAGGAATTCCAGGAGGTCCTCGATGAGCTGGTCGGAGAGAAGAGCCTGGATAAGTTCAGGGTTGAATATGAGACGCTGACTAGTGCCCTGTTGAAGTCCCACGTGAGTGAGAAGCGGCTGATGACAAAATGCAGAGAGCTGAATGCGGAGACAGTGACCAACTCAGTGAAGGTTGCCACTGCACTAAAGCTATCCCAGGAAGACCAGACTACTATCACGTCTCTGGAGAAGGAAGTGAAGCAGCTGCACACGGAGCTGGACGCCAAGCAGTCGGACATCAAAGTGCTGAACCAGCCGGGCCAGCGAAGCAGAGAGGAGCAGCAGAGGCTGGAGCAGCAGCTGCGGGAAGCGATGATCAAAGCGGAGGAGAATGGGACGGTAGAAGCTGCAGCTCCTGGCACCGCCCCCGTCCCCACTCTTCAGGTTGATCCTGCTGCTACCATGGCGACCATGATGGACATGGAGGCCATGGCGGCAACAGCTGTTGCCGAGGAACACCTGCAGGTGGCCATGCACCCTCACGTGGCCGAGGTCAGCATTGACGCACCCGTCAACTCCGTCGAGGACACGTCCGCCATGGAAGTCTCAGCCAGTATTGTAGACGCCTCCAAGGAGGAAAGGCCGGAGTTGGCGAAGAAAACGTACAAGTGGAACACAAAAGAGGAGGCCAAGCAGGCCTTCAAAGAGCTTCTGAAGGAGAAGGGTGTTTCATCCAACGCGTCATGGGAGCAAGCCATGAAAATGATCGTCAACGACCCACGCTACAGCGCCCTGCCCAAGCTGAGTGAGAAGAAGCAAGCGTTTAATGCCTACAAGGTGCAGACGGAGGAGGAGGTCAGGATCAAGTACAAGGAGTCTAAAGAGACGTATCAGCGATTCCTGGAGAACCATGACAAAATGTCCTCGACCACCAGATACAAGAAAGCAGAGCAGATGTTTGCAGAGCTGGACGTCTGGAGCTGTGTCCCAGAGAGAGACAGGCTTGAGATCTATGAAGACGTCCTCTTTTACCTGGCTAAGAAGGAGAAGGAACAAGCCAAGCAGCTCAGGAAGAGGAACTGGGAGGCGCTGAAGAACATTCTGGACAACATGGCCAACGTCGCCTACCGCACCACCTGGTCCGAGGCCCAGCAGTACCTGCTGGACAACCCCACCTTCGCTGAGGACGAGGAGCTGCAGAACATGGACAAGGAAGACGCTCTGATCTGCTTCGAGGAGCACATCCGCGCCCTGGAGAAGGAGGAGGACGAGGAGAAGCAGAAGACTCTGCTGAGGGAGAGAGACAACTTGTCCGAAGGTGCCGTGGTACTGGTGATCGACCAGTCCCTTCCACGCGCCGCCTGGCAGACAGGCAGAGTGACCAAGGTCCTGCCGGGTCCGGATGGAAGGGTGCGGACGGCCATCGTGGACGTTGGTGGTCGCACTTACACCCGACCTGTGGCACGCCTGATTGAGCTCCCTCAAATTACGAAGGACACTATCACCTCATACCTCACGCTGCTAGAGCAGCCTAGCCAGTGTGCCTTCCCTAGTTAACTGAAACCGAGGGTTTCATGGGGCGGCTGTTATGAAGGCCCACAATTTAGAGCCAGTTTAGTTTCCCCAAATCAGCCCCTATTTGCCCTGTTATTTCCTTTATTATTTTCTATACTATTCCTGTACGTTTATGAAGGTGTATGTATTGTTATTGTAATGTTTATGTATATGTTTAATGACGTGGTATATCCGGGGTGTGTCCGTGACCCGGATGCTAGGTTCGGTGGTGTATATATAGGGACGGAAGTGCTCTGTGAGTCAGTGTGACGAGAATCAGAGTGATGAGAGTAACGAGAGTGATAAGAAGCAGAGAGAACGGAGAAGTCGATCTAAGATGGCGGAGTCAGTAACACGCACACCGTGCCGAAGCTGAAGACCTCCAGTGATTATTGAGTTCACAACTTTGATAGCCCGTTTAGCTGTGTCCCCGTTAGCCAGCCTTGCCAGCAGCCGGCTGTTAACGTTGGACCAAGCGAGACCCAAGCTGGACAGAGCCATTCCCACCTCGTCGTGGACTAAGAAGAAGGCCCTTTCCCTTCAAGTTGCTACGTCACCCCCCCCCTTTGTCTGCTGCCTTCCTCGAAGCACATGCGAGCTCCAACCAGGCCTCAACGCGCTCCTTGCAGTCCGGGACTCTGAGCCTTTTCCAGGCTAGGTACTGTGAGTGAGTGATTGAGTGTGTGTGTGGCCGGCGGGGAGGGAGTATATATATGGGGATGTATATATCATCTGTGTAAATAAATGTGTTTGTTCATATGGGATACCGTTGCTGTGTGTTTAGTCGTCTGTTAGCGAATGTTAATGCTAATGCTAATGCTAATGCTAATGCTAATGCTAACGATAGTACTGCTAGTCTAACGGTTTGCTGGCGCCCCCCTGCCTCTATCCTTCTACACTGCCTATTTAGCTCAGAGTTAGTTAGATAACCAGCCCTTCCTAAATTCTACAGTCCTTTTAGCTACTCCCTGGTTACAGCCGGCATATAACGGAAGCAGGACGCAGGTGTATTGTTTAGTTTGCGTCGGCAAGTAACAGGTGAAATTACCACAGTGCTAGGCTAGGGGGCGCTGTCTCGCATGCACTCAGGTGGGCTGAATAGCGGTCAGGTGCACTGAACAATTCTGGCCTTAAAATTAAAAGCACTAATATTACAGACACACCCCCCCCTAACACCAGCTCCCACGTTCGCACTAGAACTAGTTTTTTTTTTACGTAGAACAGCACAGAACCCATAAGGTTGTGAAATAATTGATTTCTCTTCCAAAGCATGTAGTGTCGGTGCAACACAAAACATTACACCATACTGTATTCTTATTCAGTCACTCATCCACCTAATGTAAAAAGGGTAGGCGCATTAATATAGTTTTTTGTTTGGTACTTTTGAGTTTTCTGTTAAGATGCGTAAGTGAAATTGTGTTTATAAAAGTTGCAATGTTTTGATTATGTACTCATGGGGAAAAACCATACATGTAAAAAGGGTAGGCGCAATAAGCCATGGCTTCAGCCTACACCTTTTTGGTCCTGGTGTTACGCATTGTGACTGTGTAAATTTGTTATGTTTTTAATGTTTTTAATGTTTAATATCTGTATTATGAATTGACCAAAATAAACATTCTCAATCAATCAATCAATCAATCAAAACCTACAGAGAAGTCCATGTCCTCGGCTCGGAGGTGGTCAGCGATGTACTGCACCCCCTCCACAGCCTTCCACAGGGAGGGGGACAGGGAGAGGAGACCCTGGGCATCCCCGGAGTTGCTGGAGCCTCCAGCCTGGGTGACGTCTGCCCGGCCTGGACCCCCGCCTCCACCTGTGTGACGCCTACACAGGACAGGACAGCTCTGCCTCCTCTCCTCCCCCAGGGGGGGGGGCTGGTTCTGGGAGAGAGGCTGTGGCTTACTGAGGCTTTGACCATTCAAGCTCTGCGATGAAATACAATGAAAATAGAATTGAATAGAATAGAATGAGCATTTTCGATTTTTTGGGGGACAAGCTGATATTTGTCTTCTGCCTTTGCTGACCCTCCAACACATACGCATACGCACACACACACACACCCCCACACACACACACACACACACACACACACACACACACACACACACACGCACACCTCTAAACTGGGGGTCCTGAACCAGCATCCATGCATTACCTTGGAGGCCACCTCATGCAGGCTGCAGTACTGGATGCTGCGAGAGCGACCGCGGACAGAGCTCTGGGGCCTCTCTCTCTCTCCCAGGCCATACTGCACACTGAGGGAACGGAGCTTCGGCCTGGCCTGGCAGTGGTGGTGGTGGTGGGGGTGGTGGTGGGGGTGGTGGTGGTGCTTCTCCCTGGCGCGACGGAGGTGGGGGTGGAGGGGAGGAGGAGGAGGCGGTGTGGAGCAGCCTGGCCGGGTGGAAGAGAAGGAGGAGGAGGAGGAGTGGGGTGGTGGTGGGGGTTCCTCCAGGAGGATGGTGTACTGGCTGTGGCTGGAGGAAAGTGACCCGCCCAGACCCGTCTCCGTGCGCCGACCCAGGGAGAGAGAGGACGAACGGGCCAAGCTGTCCTGGGGGGCACCCTGGGGGGAGGTGGCGGAGGAGGAGGTGGAGGGGGAGAAGTAGGGCTCGTCCCCGGCCCCGGGCCCAGAACACACACCGCTACCCCAGACGCCACCCCCCCCCGCGCCGCCGCCGCGGCCGACCCTGGTGCGCATCATCTCCACGAGCTTCCCGCCGTTGACCTCTTTGACCACGGCCGGAGGACGCCGTATGCACAGGACGCCGGGCACGACCTCCAGGAAGACGGCGCGCACCCAGCGCGGCATGGTGTGCGTGCGCGGCGAGCGGTGGTGCACGTTGAGCACGAAGATGGTGATGATGATGGAGAGGGTGACGAAGATCATGGTGAAGAGGAGGTACTCGCCGATCAGCGGGATCACCAGCGAGGTGGAGGGGATGATCTCGGTGATGAGGAGGAGGAAGACGGTCAGGGAGAGGAGGACGGAGATGCACAGGGTGATCTTCTCGCCGCAGTCGGAGGGCAGGTAGAAGACCAGGACGGTCAGGCAGGAGATGAGGAGGCAGGGGACGATGAGGTTGATGGTGTAGAAGAGAGGGAGCCTCCGGATGAGGAAGGAGTAGGTGATGTCGGAGTAGACCTCGTGGCAACATTCGTACTTCTTGATGTTGTAGTTGGCAACGGCACTGACAAGCACCCACTCGCCGCTCTCCCAGTAGTTCATCTGCGGGTCCGGAAAGAGGGCAGGGAGAGAGGGAGAGAGAGGAAGGGAGAGAGGGAAAGAGAGAGAGAGAGAACAAAAGAGAAAGAAAGCAAGAGACAGAGAGATGAGAAATGATAAAGGCATTCCGTTCATATTTACCCATAACAGACAATGTGTCCTCAACGTCACAGCCTGGAATGGAATGACAGGGGAAAAGAGCAGAATTCTCACCTGGTCCACGGTGCTGGCCACTCACCTGGTCCATGGTGCAGGCCCACTCACCTGGTACACATTGGCTGGCCACTCACCTGGTCCACATTGCTGGCCATGCTGACCAGGTCGATCTTGGCTCTGTCGTAGGTCCACGAGCCGAACTTCATGGTGCAGTTCTGCTGGTCGAAGGGGAAGAAGGTGACGTCGATGCTGCAGGAGGACTTGTAGATGGCCGGGGGGACCCACTTTATCCAGCCGTCGTGGAAGAGGTGGGCCTTGGTCAGGTGGGTGACAGTGAAGTCACCGTCGGCACTGGAGAGGAGAGAGAGGCGGAGGAGCCAAACGAATCACACATGTCGCGACGTTAGAAGGTTCTATCTCCATTTTTTTCAAAATTGAGTTTTTTACATAATCTGATCCATTAGGTGTTTATTAATGCCTGTGTGGTGTTATTTTTTTTAATGTTGACATTTTTGAGTTAGTAATTCATAAAATACAAAGGTTCCATCTCACAGAACATAATGGAATGTAAAAACTTTGACGCTCAATATCTCTGAACTGCCCTAAACGGAGATAGAACCTTATAATTCTAAGCTCACGACTTGTACTGTACATTCAAACTACGAGCACGATTCGATCGGAGTGAGATTGTAGGCAGATGGAGAGGTAGAGTATCTCAACTCCATGGTTAGTATGTGGATGGAATGTATATGTACAGCATTCTGTATTTAGGGTATTTGGATGGAGTTTATGTCTATTAGGGGAGGCTGGTTGAGGCATCAGCTACCTCCACCAGCCCTGATATGTATATACTATCATGTATTTGAGGGTGGTCTTCCAAGGTAGCCTGGAAGTTGGGGGCTATAGTGGATCAATAATGACACTTTGGGGTGAAAACCGAAACGTACTTGTTGTACAGAACGATGTCTGGTCTCCAGATGAGCTGTGAGGGGATCCTCATGGACGTGATGTTTTCATATTCTCTAGGGTTCCACCTCAGTTTGTAGTCGTACCACTCCTGAAAGAGCAGAACCAACAGCAACAGTATGACAATAAACAGACACCTCGACACCAAATCGCTGCCCCAAAAACTGCTGTTGTCGACAGTATCCATATGAGTCAATGGAGAGATACTCACTTGTTTCACCCAGACATTTGTGGTCATCATTTGATTTTTCTCGTCCTTGGAGAAAAAGAACAATGAGACAGAGTTGGCTGTTGGAAGGGGATATGTACTGTATGATCACGGTCTTAAATGACTGATAAAGTGCAAATTCATGGTACCCCTTGGAAAGAAAGGTCACATGTTTCAACTGTCATACTGGACTATTAGCACCACAGATTCTAATTAATTATAATAAGGGAACGTAAAATAATAATCATAATAATAATAATATAATTATTATAATAAGGGAAGGTAGGATTTACGATGTAAATATCACAGGAGTGAAATCAATGGTTCATTGTCCCTCACCACGTCGATGAGCTGAGCGATGGACAGGCCGAAGCGTACGCTGACCACGTCAGTGGTGTTAGCCACGGGCCGCGCTAGCTTGTTGTAGCGGCTGAAGAGAGTGTTCAACAGCCTGTCCTCCGCCTGAGCCCTGGCCCCGGGGTGGGAACACTCTGGAGGAGGGGAGGCGGGGGAGGAGGGGAGGGTGGAGGGGGGGAGGGGGGAGAGGGGAGGAGGGGAGAAGGGGGAGTAGGGAGAGGGGAGGAGGGTAGAAGGGGGAGTAGGGGAGGGGGGAGAGGTGGGAGAGGGGAGGAGGGTAGAAGGGGAGAAGGGGGAGTAGGGGAGGGGGGAGGGGGGAGAGGGGAGGAGGGGGAGGAGGGGAGGGGGGAGAGGGGAGGAAGGGGAGTAGAGGAGGAGGGGAGGGGGGAGGAAGGGGAGTAGAGGAGGAGGGGAGGGGGGAGAGGTGGGAGACGGGAGGAGGGGAGGGGGGAGAGGGGAGGAGGGAGGAAGGGGAGTAGAGGAGGAGGGGAGGGGGGAGAGGTGGGAGAGGGGAGGAGGGGGAGTAGGGGAGAGGGGGGAGAGGGGAGGAGGGGGAGTAGGGGAGGGGGGAGAGGTGGGAGAGGGGAGGAGGGGGAGTAGGGGAGGGGGGAGAGGTGGGAGAGGTGAGGAGGGTAGAAGGATGTTGTTTGGGATGAGTAGGATAATGAGGAGAATTAGGGGGAGAAACAAAGGGGAGGAAGAGAGACAGAGAGACAGTCGGAAATTAGAGGAAGATGGAAGATGGAGGGATGTGAAGAGGGGAAGGAGAAAGGAGTGATTTTAGAGGGAGGGGGAAGAGGGAGAGAAGGACGAAAAACAAACATTATTTTACATACAATTACACATTACACGTAAACAAACATACATTACTCATCGTAACGTGTATATGCACCTGCTTCGATTGTTTTACTAACAATACAGTACACGCTTCATGGTTCAATCCCATTTTATGTCCACCATTGATCAACCTCCAACCGCAACCATCCAATCTCCATCTGCTTCTTATTCCTCTCTTACTAAAATATAATGGATCAATACCAGCACAATGGAGCTCTTCATCTTTGGAGTTTGCATGCAGGGAGCATACACTACCTTCTCATCTATCCTTCTCTGGCCTTCAATGTAATCCCTGTGTTCTCTACTAGAGTAATCCCATAATGGTAATACCAAGATGCCTTTCCCGTCAGTGATATTCTGTACATGAACTTGAATGACCTACAAAACGAAGTCATATAACCAGAGCAGTGGAGGCTGGTGGAGGTAGACATCGGAGGATGGGGCTCATTGAAATGCATGGAACGGAATAGGGAATGGTTCCTTATTCCATCCCGTACATTACAATGAGCCCGTCCTCCCATGTCTACCTCCACCAGCCTCCCTGAGCCATGCATTCAATTGCGTGACGCGAGATGTGTGTTCTTTTGGCTACATCATGTGGCTTATACATTTGATCATGTGTGTATCATGACTTGGTTGTTTGAAAAGATCTAAAAAAATAATATAATTGATGGTCTAATTTGGGTTCATTCACAACTGAGACTACCTCCTCCCACTAGAGAGCACTGTTACAACATAGAGTCCAACAGTTTCTACTAACCTTATGTGTGCGTTCTGCAACGTAAGATTAGATTAGATTCAACTTTATTGTCATTGTATTGTACAGAGTACTGAGACAACGAAGTGTAGTTTGGCATCTAACCAGAGCAAATAGTGGCATAGTGCAAAAGACATGATATTATAGACAGTGCATGATATTACAGTGTAAGGTATTACAGTGAGTATAAATAAATTAGTATAATATATACATGAGATGAATATCAATATGATATGTACAGCTGAACAAGGGCAATAGGTATTGAGGTATGTTACATGTAATGTAAGTTGTATAATTGGAGACCAATAATTATGACCATAATAAATATGGTATGTGTAAACAAGCAGTAGTGCAAAACAGTTCAATTGAAGTCCTGAGTGTGCAGCCAGTAGAGGTATGGGGGGGGGTACACTGATACTGGGAGATCATGTTCCTCTTGTTGGGGGGTGGAGGGAGGGTGGTGGGTTCAGCAGAGGAACAGTTGCAGGGAAGAAGAAGCTGTTCCTGAGCCTGCTAGTGTGGGAACGGAGACTCCTGTTCCTCCTCTCGGATGGTAAGATGATAAGCCCCACCACCTCTACACCAACACGGCAGTCGTGCTGCCCGATCACGTCTCTTCACAACACTGGCTCCCCGCTGGTGGAATGAGCTTCCCACGGCTGTCAGAACTGCAGAGTCACTACCCATCTTCCGTCGTAGACTGAAGACCCATCTCTTCAGGTTACACCTTAAGATCTTATCCACCTAATTTTTCTGGTTTTCTGCTCGAAATGACATGCCCACAGTGAATATAGAATATCTCCACAATCACAAGGGCCTTCATATTGATCTTGTTATCAAATGAAAGCTAATACCTGTGGGGTGGCTGTAGAAGTGTCAGAATCAAAATCTATGTTACTGTGTCAGAGCAAATAGAGCTAGAACATTATAAAACATCTCAAACAGCTTTTACAGTGAATATCACCTTGGAAACCTGATAACGAAGCCCAAATCATCTAGGAATCAGTACTCCAGGGTCTTATTAGTACTTGTGCCAAAGTCGATGCTAGTAATGTGAGCAAATGCAACTTTGTACCTGTTTTAGTACAGGTATGTTTAGGTGGACACCTATATGTTTAGGCCATTTGGAGATATATTGGCACCATCTGTGCCATTTGACCTTTCTCATGTATCCGACATTTTTTTTGGGGGGGGGGGGGGATTTTTTTGAGTTGGCCGACCAATGGTATGGAAATTCGGCGTTGAAACCGGACATGACACATTCTCCAGTTGGAGAAAACTGGAAGTGACTTCGGCCGTGTTTACCGTCTCGGAAACAAATTGGTGGCATCGTATAGCATGCAAAGTTGCGAAAAAATGTGATATTGATGAAGAGAATTTATCGAGGTAAGCTCTTTATATCACTTCGGATCCACTTGTGGGTCCGTTGGATCGTCACATGACAGTTCAGACGGGGGCGCTTGCTAAATATCAGACATGTATCCGATATAATACCACCTCTGAACGGGACCCAGGTCGGATTTTAAAAAGTCCGATTTCATGTGACTTGTGCTGTTCGCACGGTCATGAATAAATCAGACGCTTTGGAATAAGGCGCATGTGGGCAAAAACGTCGGATTTGGGTCACATTTCACTGCCGTGTGAACGAGGCCTTATAGGTGTAAGAAAAAGTATGTCAACCTTTTGGAATGAACCTGAATTTCTGCATAAATTGGTCATAAAATGTGTTCTGATCTTCATCTAAGTCACAACAATACGTGACGTTAGAATTACAAGGTTCTATCTCCATTTTTGTCAAAATGTAGTTTTTTACATAATCTGATCCATTAGGTGTTTATTAATGCCTGTGTGGTGTTATTTTTTAAATGTTGACATTTTTGAGTTAGTAATTCATAAAATCCAAAGGTTCCATCTCACAAAACATAATGGAATGTAAAAACTTTGACGCTCAATATCTCTGAACTGCCCTAAACGGAGATAGAACCTTATAATTCTAAGGTCACACAGTCTGCTTAAACTAATACCCACAAACAATGATAATGTGTTCATGTTTTTATTGAACACACCATGTAAACATTCAGGGGTGGAAAAAGTATTGAATACATCAGAAATGATGTCCCCAGTGTGGCTTATTACAGTACTTGTTACCTGCAGTTTGAAGCTCTTGCTAAACATTTCTGTTTTACTGCAACATGTACTGATCTAGCTCCAAACAAGAATGTTTGCTGGTCATGTATTTGCATGTATATGCATAATTATATGTCATAATCTGCAACAAACTCAAACCTTTTTAATTTTTTTTATTTTGTCTCCCAGTACGAGTACAACGCTTGGGCAGCAGACTGGTCCAAAGAAATGAGGGGGATCCCCCTGATCAGCAGCCGGCCACTGGACAACTGGATCATGTTCCTTACCCACCGCAACGCTGACGTAGCCCACGCCCTCCTGGACGGCTTAAATAAGGTGTCCCCACCCATGGGCATCCGCATGCAGAGGCCTGTTATGTGAGTTCTCACTCTGGGTTGGAGGAGACTGGAAGGAGGCACACACACACACACACACACACACACACACACACACAGTGCTATAGCACCACCTAGTGGCAGGGAGCAACATATGATACCTAAGTTAATTACAACGGTGAGTCCAGCTGTGAATGGGCACAGCTAGAATTAAGGTTCCAAGCTTGAGTTAATGAGCACTTTAAGCTGCAGTATTGTACCACAGGTGTTTTACAAAGCCTTGAGTATTCTTTGCCAATCATACTTGGGTGTTATCTCAAAATGAACATGGTATCATCAGTGGAAGTCCCATTGGTTAGATGTCCCAGTGCTTTGACAGTTTTGGTCTGTGTACAGGGTGGAGTACGAGGACCGCCAGGAGTCTCTGCTCAGGGCTCTGCAGCACAACGTTACAGAGACCACCCAGATGGTTAGTCTCTGAGCATAACATGTCTAGCAATCGTCTTAATCTGTGTCCAGGTAACCACCTCTAGGTGTTGAATGAGGACTAAAGCATGTGTGTTACCTCCTCAGGTGGTGGTGATCCTCCCCAGCAACAGGAAGGATAAGTATGACAGTGTGAAGAAGTACCTGTGTGTGGACTGTCCCACCCCCAGCCAGTGTGTGTTGGCTCGCACCCTTTCCAGCCAACAGGTCGTCATGACTGTGGCCACCAAGATTGCCCTGCAGATGAACTGCAAGATGGGAGGAGAGCTCTGGAGTGTGGAGATCCCAGTAAGTCGCACAGTGAATTGAAATAAACCCAAAGTCACAAATGTTGTTGGGGCCCAATATATAAAAAAACGGCTGTGCACATACAGACCAATGCTCATGATAAGTTTAAAGTGGAATTTTATTATTTGTTGTTTTCATTATTTAATAGACACATTAAAAACGATGAAGATATATATATATATAAACGGTCAAGATATCTCGCTTTGAATGCCGTCATCAGTCCTGATGTTCCAAATTGCTCAAGATTCCCGATTCCAGATTATATTAACTCTGGGGCTTTTTTAGGAAGTAAACATAGACTTTGAGTTTTGATAGCTATGATACGTTTTGAAATTATGATAGTTTGAGACGGTATGCATTATGGATTGACCAGAAATACACATGAACATGAATTTTGGGTAAACTTTCCCTTTTTAATGTGGATAACATTTATCTGACTGACTACCTCACATGGGTGCAGGTACAATTTCTACAGCGTGTTCTATTTCTACAACCACACATTTCACACCTATGTGATCTCCATCCACAATCTTATGTTCCACCCCATGTATCTCAATAGAAGCATGTGCTAAACCAAACTTTGTAAGGTGTAACTTCACCTGCCTCTGTTTCACAGCTCCAGCAGCTGATGATCGTGGGCATTGACTGCTACCACGACATGGCTGCAGGGAAGAGGTCCATTGGAGCTCTGGTGGCCAGTCTCAACAAGGGCATGTCCAGGTATGTGGATGAGCATGGAGAAGCATGGCCTTGGGTTATGAATGTGCTCTTTACCACCAATGTTGGTAGCCAGTACCAACTGATTCCTCTTGTTTTCCAGGTGGTTCTCCAAGTGTGTGGTTCAGAGCCGTGGTCAGGAGATCATGGATGGCTTGAAAGTGGCTCTGCAAGGCAAGTTCAATGAAACAACAAAGCATTTCAAATAAGATACCATATCAAAATTGACCACTGACTGCCACATTGTAACAATGTCTTCCAAGTCTTCTTTTCAACATAATCCCTCAGAGAAGCATGAGAATGATCCCTAGTATCCTAAGTGCAGGCTCTCTTTCCCAGGTGCACTGAAGGCCTGGCTGAAGCACAACCAGTGCCTGCCCTCACGCATCATTATCTACAGAGACGGAGTGGGAGACGGGATGCTGCAGAGTGTGGTCAACTACGAAGTGCCACAGATCATGGACTCAATCAGCACCATGGGAAAGGACTACACGTAAGAGGACCTTAAGGACCTACACCTTAATTGAGGATTTCTAACATAATCAACATTTTTCATGTCTTTCTACCAACATATTTTAGTACGAGATGGCAATTAGAGCGTATTATAGCCTACATGTCTTCAGTGTTTCCTCTAGGATTTTTCACATTAGTGGCGGAGTGGTAAAAAAATAAATAATTGCACGCGCATGAAACGCGCACTGGCGCTCAAAACAAAGACGTAATTTCACCAAAAACTAAAGGGTGGCAACATAAAAAATAAAAAAAATAAACGGTGATTTTTATATAGAAGGTGATCAAATACCAAGATATCCTACAGCTGCAGCAGAACATGCGGAACGCGCATACAGCACTGAACATATACATGTGACTGACAGATACGCCCAAGACACACACACACACACACACAGAGAAAGATCATCAGCTCATCGAATATGAAGTACACAGGGAACCGGGAACGCGCATACAGCACTGAACAACATCCGTAGAATATAAACTTGCGACTGACAGTCACAATGAAAGATCAGCTCATCAATACAAAGTATTGCAAGCCTACATGAGAGTACACGCACAAAACCGTCTAATGTTACTCATTAACTGTTTACACAAGTAAAATCACAGTGTGACAGTCAGATGGAGCATTCGGTAAACAACCAACAGCAAGGTAATGCTATCAGCTGAGTTAAAGAAAACCAACTTTTACCTTTGATGACACCGACATGAGCCCTGCTTACCCGTACCTCTGCCGTTCTGTTCATGGTGATTTTAGAGGCTATAGATAATTTTTGCCCCGCGCATATTGCCCTGTAATTAGACCATGCGACCACACCTTGTGTCTCTTATTGTCCAAATGTTCCCTGAATTTTAGCTGCATGTTTTTCCAGCATCCGTTGTCAATAAAAATTCGACTCCCCTTGTTTTCCCCTGCCAATACTGTGTCGTTTATGACATTTACCAACGTTTATGCTATGAATAGTTCGATGCTAGCGTTAGGTGCGAGGCTGCTCGGTTAACCCATTTGCGGGAACATTATTTGTTTCACAAAATAGGCTGATTTAGTTGACCATGAACATCAGAGACTACATTACGAATGTTCATTTAAAATACTTGTATACTGAGCACTGGTATAAGCACATGAACCAGAGAACAGCAGTAAATGCAATAACCCACAGTCGTCGCTGATGTTGCATTTTCGATTAGGATACGGGATTAAAGGGACCGGCGACGGGCGAAGGGAGAGGAGAGGGATTTCCTGAAATCCGCAAAATTCTGACCAATCACAAAATTGCTTTGCAAGCGCGTTGCCGACGAGGTTAATTGCAACATCAGAACGAAATTGGAACGAAATGTAGGTCTGAAAGCGGCCTAAATCTAGCTTAAATCTGCTTTTTCTTTTTCTATTCTGCGATCATAATTCCTCGCTGCCTTTCTCGTTGCGCAGCCTGAATCAATTAGTGGCGGAGAAAATGTATTTGTGGCGGCCCGCCACGAATCAATGCATATAGAGGAAACACTGTAACCAGGGTTCCCTTTAACACATTCAATCACCAATCATTCTGATCGTATTTTCTCTCTTCCCCTCCTAGACCCAAACTCACAGTGGTGGTTGTGAAGAAGCGGATCAGTTCCAGGTTCTTTGCCCAAATTGGCGGCAAGATGGCCAACCCACCCCCTGGAACAGTCATCGACACTGAGGTCACCCGCCCAGAATGGTATTGATTCAATACGCAATTCAGAAAATATGTTGTTTTTTCAGAGATGTGCTATGTCTGCTTTATCCAGTCTTAAAACGGTGGCTACAGTTGCAATTTCCCATTTTCAGGTACGACTTCTTCATTGTCAGCCAAGCTGTTAGACAGGGAAGCGTCTCCCCAACCCACTACAATGTGGTGTATGACAGCAGTGGACTGAAGCCTGACCACATGCAGCGACTGACCTACAAACTCTGCCACATGTACTTCAACTGGCAGGTATGCTGGGTTGTCTTTCCAGTAGTAGTTTTAAAGGGGAGGTTTACCCGAACTTTCATTATTTCGTGTGCAGCTGCATCATAGCTATCAAAACGTGAGGTCTGTTGTGACAGGGAGAGAGGGGGGGATCTTGGGAGTTTGGAACATCAGGGCATTCAAAGCGAGATATATTTACTCAGAGATTGTTTTATAACATGATTCTTTGTGTGTGGATATGTCTACTTTAGAATAATGAAAACAACAAATGCACAAAATTACAGGGTAAAAGTCTGCTTAAACTATTCTCTTGGTCAGTAATTCAAATGCAGGCATGAACAGGGTGTAGTTCACATTGAAACACATCTTAAACCTACTGATGTATCCATATTGGTTATGAAATCAAACATACTGTATTTACATATGGTTTTCCCATTTCAGGCATGCAAGTTGTTTTTTGATGCATAAATTGTCGTTGATTTTGTCTCCCCCAATTATTTCAGGGGATCATCCGAGTGCCTGCACCCTGCCAGTATGCCCACAAGCTTGCTTTCCTGGTGGGACAGAGCATCCACAGAGAGCCCAACATGAACCTGGATGACTTCCTCTACTACCTGTGAGAGGGGAGCAGCTACCTGAAGAGCACTTTGGAGTGAACTTGCCTGCCCTCTCTGCCTGCACTGCCCTGCCCTGCCTGCCCTCTCTACCTGCCTGCCCTGCTTGCTGACCCTCCTGATCTGCCTGCTTCATAGAAGCTCTGCCCCTATTCCCCGGAATCAATAAATACACCCAGCTTTGGGTTTTACTCTCCATCTGCCTCTTGTGTTCTGCACTAGTCTGGTTGTCACAAATAAAGAGAGTTGACTCAGTAGTAAGAGGGCATTGGCTGGCAACCATAGGTAACATATGTAGTTTTACTGTCTAAACTTCCTTCCATTATCCTTATCAGCCAACATAGTGAATTCAAATCATATCTTTCATACAAGCACAACATTGACTTCAGAACATCAATTTCTGGGGAAAAGTAACCACACATTTCACTTTCCCCTTTGAACATCCAGAGGAAATTAGATGCAGTATGTCCATCCAGAATCCATGTTCAGCTCTGTTATGTGCTTTTCCACAAAAACAGGCATTTCCCATTGATCTTGTCTACATCAAAACAAATGATGTTGATGAGACGGACCAGAGAGGGACTACGGAATGCAATCATAAGCAGCATCAAAACATGTCTTCTAGTTTAATGCTACTGTACATCTTAATACATATAACAAGATAAAAAAATATATACATTCCACATAATTTGATTATTACTTTCATTTCTTAATTCGGGTAGCACAAGAAAACATTAAATTAAATATTGAGTGACAATTACTGTAATGAATACAGTATGTAATTCATCTTATCAACTATGATGTTGTGTATGGTATCATTGTAATCCTTGACCTTCAAAACATGGGGGTAGACATCATTTGTTCAGTGTTAAGTTATCATGTTTGGTTCAGGAGATATGAAGCAAAATACATTATTCGGCTATGGCGGAAAGGAAAATGCCCGCCATGGCCACCTGAACACTTCATGATGTTGTGTATGGTATCATTTTAATCATTGACCTTCAAAACATAGGGGTAGACATCATTTGTTCTGTGTTATCATGTTTGGTTCAGGAGATATGAAGCAAAATACACAATTGGGCTATGGCGGAAAGGAAAATGCCCGCCATGGCCACTAGGAGGAGTTTTTGCGAGGGCTCCACGTCTGAAAATGTTCAGCACCCCAAACTGTACAAGTGTACCAAGTTTTGTGCTTTTATGAAAAAGTGAACTATTTTTTCACATATTAACCGGACTATACCAACTAGTGGACATATTTTAGATTGGAGCAAATCGCATGTGACTTGATTACGAAAAGGGGAGGTAGAGCTCTCCCCGAAATGTCCGTGGTCGTAGTGATTACTGCGCCGTTATACTACCAAAAAGTAGTTCTCTCTCCTACCCAACTGTATAGCCTACTATATAACTATACAATGAGTATGTGTACAGTGTATACAGTGTAAGACATTTGTTTTACTTCCTTTGAGTCGAAAATGCTGCCCGTGTATTCAATAAATAACATATTTATAGAATTCATGATAGGGCTGAATGAGGTTTTCATAAATGTTTAATGTCTGTTGAGGAGTACATAATGAAGAGTACATTTTGAGGAGTGCATGAACTCTATGCATTCCTGTTCTGTTCTGAGAGTTCAACTGTGTGCTTCTTGGGCACAGACTTACAAGCTCATCATTCAACAAAACCTTATCTTTAGTCCCAGCTATGCCTCCCCTTTCCTGTCATTGTGTTGTCAGAGGGGCCCTGTCATTGTGTTGTCAGAGGGGCCCTGTCGTAAATGTCCATGAAACCCCCTCCTCCTGAACATGTGTGTTCCTGGCATTGTATTGCCTGAGTCGCCCAGCAGAGAAACTGCTTATGATGACTTTCCCATGAAAAGTGTTCGTGCTTACGCTGCACTTCCTCATGAAAAGTGCCTCCTCCTTTCCATTCTGTATGAGAATAAAAGACTGGCTTACAGGAGGAGAGATTAGTATGAATATGGGGTCTCTCTCTCAGGAGAGGCCTTATATTCGTCCTCCTTGCAAGTAAATAATAATCATGATTGATTCCGTGTCTCTTTGTTGTTTAAAGTCTACTACGGTCTGTTTGAACTAGCGATGGGTTAGCATGGCTTGCTTTACAACCAAGCTGAACAGAATATAGCATTTAACCCTAACCAGAACCCAACACGTGGTCCTTCGAGCCGGATCTCAAGGTCGTCTGATGGGGGAAGAAGATTCGACACACCGAAGTCTGTCGCGACAGCCCGGGATCGAGCGAACCCGGAGAAAGTCCTGGAACGTCAATTCGCTCCAGGCCGGTGACGTTAGATGTCGAACCTTTCTCCTCCAAAAGGACGGCTGACGAGATCCAGACCAAGACATAAGCAACAAAGACCGGTAAATATAATAGAAAAAGAAAGATTGCAATCGAAATGAATAGTCTATCTATCCTAAATTGTACAAAATAGGAATTGTTTGACATGCAAAAAGAATCCATTTTGAAAGACAGATGTATATCTTTTTATGCTATGTAAACAGTAGACTAATGGAAATTAGACTGTGAGTTTCACATACGAAAGGAATCCATTTTGAAAGATAAATGTATATCCTTTCGTGTTAGGTAAACAGCAGACTAAGAATGGAACTGAAACTATGACTGAAAGTGAATGCTTGTGAGAATTAGAAAAGTGTAGAATTAGAAAGGTTATGTGTTAGAATTAGTCTCAAGATTAGGGTTACTGTATGATCAGTGAGAGACAGAGAGAGCAGAGGAGAAACACACGGGAGGGGACTATGAACTGTGTGCGTTTGAGGCAGAAGAGAAGCGCACGGGTGGGGGCTATTTGAGAGAGTGTGACACAGAACAGGAAACAGGGAGCATGGAACAACAGACAGAGAGCAGAACAGAGGAGAGGAGACTAGGAGACTAGGAGAGGAGACTAGGAGACTAGGAGAGGAGACGAGGAGACTAGGAGACGAGTAGAGGAGACGAGGAGAGGAGACTAGGAGACTAGGAGAGGAGACGAGGAGACTAGGAGACGAGACTAGGAGACTAGCAGAGGAGACGAGGAGACTAGGAGACTAGTAGAGGAGACGAGGAGACTAGGAGACAAGGAGAGGAGACAAGGAGAGGAGACTAGGAGAGGAGACTAGGAGACAGAGACAGAGCGAGAGGGGCAGGGAGAGAGAGAGAGAGAAAGAAATAGACAGAGAGGGGCAGAGAGAGAGGGAGAGAACAGGAAAGAAGGGGGGTTAGAGACAGAGATAGAGAGAAATATTTGAAGTGGAGTTATGACACAGAGAGGAGGCATGCGGAGAGAAAAAAGAAAAAGAAAAAAACCTGCCTAGAGAGAGGCAGACAGAGTGAATATAAATTAACTTGTAATGGTATTATAGAAGAGCCAAAGACAAGACAAGACAAGACAGACAGACAGACAGACAGACAGAGAGACACAGAGAGAGTGAGAGATAGACAGAGAGAGAGAGACAGAGACACAGAGGGAGACAGACAGACAGACAGGGAGACAGACAGAGAGGGAAACAGACAGACAGACAGAGGGAGAGAGAGACAGACGGACAGACAGAGAGACAGAGACAGAGAGAGAGACAGAGAGAGAGAAGGAGAGAGAGAGACAGACAGAGAGAGAGAGACAGACAGAGAGAGAGACAGACAGACAGAGAGAGAGAGAGAGGGAGAGACAGACAGACACAGACAGACAGAGAGAAAGAGAGAGAGAGAGAGAGAGAGAGAGAAAGAGAGAGAGAGAGAGAGAGAGAGAGAGAGAGAGAGAGAGAGAGAGAGAGAGAGAGAGGGGGGGAGGGAGACAGAGGACAAACTGCTATTTTATTTTTAGTGTGACCCCCTCCTGATCCACAGAACAGAGACCAGGGGAGTAACACGAATTTGGACGAATGACAAAGTTTATAGAATAGATGGGAAAATTGTATTACCACAAAGCCTCTACAAGCAGCAGCTCATTTGATACATGGTCCTTTTTTGATGACATGTATCAAAAAGCAGGGAAGGTGATTGACAGGGGTTAACGCACATTTTCACGTATATAATTACACACAATTTAAAATAAAATAAAAAATAGTGATAATGGCGCACATTTCGTGAACGAATTGATCAAACACAGTGTCCAAACACCTGGACATTGAAGAGTGTGTTTCTCTAATGGAAACACACATGAGAATTAAATTGAGACCTATGGGTTTGATTGAATGAATGAATGAATGAATGAATGAAATAAATGAAATTAATGAATTTGAAATAGTAAATGGGAGAAGGGGTTTAGACTACCCATAGTAGACGACAATAGGGAAGTATTGATTGATTGATTGAAAACTTTATTAGAAGATTTGCAGAAGCAAGTGACATGAAAGTACATATTTCAATTGGGGTCCTTGATACTCAATTCATCGTTATATGTAAAGACAGCAGATTTGGCAGAAACAGAAAACACACTGGCCACGTGGATGGCTATTTAGGAAATAGGAAATAGCCAGAACAAATGATCTGCCAGTCCCTTCTGTTTCCTACAGGATTCGAGGATACAACCTGGTGACCAGATCCTCATCATAACACTGGCGCAGCCCGCGGTGGGTTGGGCCATTTGGGGTGCTGCTGAGCATCTCAACTGCTGTCAAGATCGCAGAACGAGATACACAAAAGCCATTGAAAGAAAGTGACATTGTTTCCCTCGAACGACGGGTAGTGGTGGAAGCCCGGGCTACAAAGGGGTTATTCATTTAGTGAATATTACGTCTCAAACCCGGTGAAGAATTCTTCAGATCCACTACCTCTTAGAATGAGGGGACCAAATCCTCCCGACGACCAAACGAGACGCCCAAGTCCAGGCACACGACCCAGTCTGGGGCAGTAATGTCCCAGATGACAAGAAACCCTGAACTATCAATCAGAGACATTTGTAAACGCATCCCTTACGAAAAACGAAGCCCAGAACCGCGAAATCGATCAGATCAGACTGATGACACTCCAGAACTGAATGACTCTTGACCTATCGACTGCAGTGGCAGGAGGAACATGTGTGATGCTTGACATCACATGATTGTTTGTTGTGTCTTCCCCTGCTTCAGAGCTATGACTAACAAACTGATTTCAGAAATACTTGTACAAACAAATGTTGATTCAAGAAATTATGATGGAACCTAAGTACCTAACCCAATTTGAGAAACTCTAATCCAAGTTGAGATTCATGTGTGATCTGTACGGCGATGTTGAATGACAGTTAAACTAGAAAATATGAAAGAAAGTTAAACGACCTGAATAAAGAGAGAATGTTTGTATCGTGATAAATTATGAAAAACAGCAGGGAATGATAGGGCTGAATGAGGTTTTCATAAATGTTTAATGTCTGTTGAGGAGTACATAATGAAGAGTACATTTTGAGGAGTGCATGAACTCTATGCATTCCTGTTCTGTTCTGAGAGTTCAACTGTGTGCTTCTTGGGCACAGACTTACAAGCTCATCATTCTACAAAACCTTATCTTTAGTCCCAGCTATGCCTCCCCTTTCCTGTCATTGTGTTGTCAGAGGGGCCCTGTCATTGTGTTGTCAGAGGGGCCCTGTCGTAAATGTCCATGAAACCCCCTCCTCCTGAACATGTGTGTTCCTGGCATTGTATTGCCTGAGTCGCCCAGCAGAGAAACTGCTTATGATGACTTTCCCATGAAAAGTGTTCGTGCTTACGCTGCACTTCCTCATGAAAAGTGCCTCCTCCTTTCCATTCTGTATGAGAATAAAAGACTGGCTTACAGGAGGAGAGATTAGTATGAATATGGGGTCTCTCTCTCAGGAGAGGCCTTATATTCGTCCTCCTTGCAAGTAAATAATAATCATGATTGATTCCGTGTCTCTTTGTTGTTTAAAGTCTACTACGGTCTGTTTGAACTAGCGATGGGTTAGCATGGCTTGCTTTACAACCAAGCTGAACAGAATATAGCATTTAACCCTAACCAGAACCCAACAATTCAGTATTCTGTGAACCAATGAATGACACGAGAATTGTATGACGTGCGCAGTGATACTCAGGGGTGAGAAGCCCTACAAATGACCTGATACAATTCGTATCGCAGACAGTTGATCAGATTTGAAAGAAGTCACTTCTATGTAAGTACATCTAAGGCGTTCTGTGAGGAAATAGAGCTAGCTACACGATGTTTATGACCTTACATGCTGCCAGATAATCACTGTCAAAGTAATTAAAGAATATAAGCTTTTAATTGAGCCACATGAGATGGTTTCAAGTCCAGTTGCCACCAGTTGTGATTTTAGCGCCTGTTCTAACGCGATGTTTAAATGTTCAATAATATTAGCCAGTTAGTAATTAATACATCTAAAGCAATGCATTTTAACTGTAGACTACAGAAGCAACGATGACTCTATTAGCTAATGTATGAAGTACAAAGTGGTTGTTAGTTAGCTAGCTAAGGCTGGTCTCTTGCCTCGTGCAGCACTTTGCGCCAGTATGTGGTCACGACTGTGTAAGTAAGTAAAGTAAGTAAAGCTTTATTTATATAGCGCCTTTTGTACATGAAATGCAACTCAAAGCGCTGTGGTCACATAGACATGTGCTCGTGACTGTCTTTAACCATCTATGGCACCTTGTTGCCTCTAGCCATTATTGGCCTTTTACATTCACACAATGCATCCCCAGTTATGATGCAATACTTAGAAAAAGAGGCAGGGCCATAAGGAACCAATAGCAGTGTTTGAATTTGTCACATGTCTCTCTGGAGGCCATGCAGCATCCCTTTCTTCCAGACCTTCCCACAAGAATTAGCGTAGACATTTCTGTCCACAAAAATCGATTAAAAACATATTTTCCTGGCCTTTTTCAACTTTGAAAAAAATATATTCACAATAATAGGTAAGTAAAGCTTACTTTCTAATAGTTTAATTTACTTTATTTGCTAATTAAGTAATGGAAACAATCCTAGTCCCTAAAATTAACTACTCTGTCCATTTACCTCATAACCATAAAACCAGACTCAACAACCTAAACAACTCCATTGAGAAACTTAGCCACATCCCCCAAACCCCCCCACAGGACTTTCACACCTACCAAGATCTGATTCATTGGACACCCCTTACAGGAACTAACATTTGGACTCTCTGGCAGAAGTCTTTAAACTAGTGACCCTCTCTAGCGCAGACCAGCGGGAGAGCGGTACTAATCCCCATCACCTAGAAACGAGTGTCAAAAGCATCTTCAACCTCTCTAAGTCCTTCCGACCTACCCCAGCCCAAATTTCCCTACTCAAAAGGGGCCTCTCCTTTATCCCCACCCTCGACTTAACCAAGAGGTCTCGCACGCGATTACAAACGGAGGCTCTCTCCTACCACAGGCGTCTAGAATTAATAGCCTTCTTTGATAAAGACCCCGAAAACACAGTAGAGATCCCCCGGTTCCTACCCAAATCCACCTGGGAACCTTCCTACACCCAACTCCCCCATTTACTATCCTGTCTGAGGCAAGCGGATGACGAAGCCATCTCCTCCATGCCCCTTCTCCGGGAAACCCCCAACCTACTACCAGAAGAAGTCTCAGCCCTCAAATTACTCCAAAATGACCCACACATAATCATCAAACCGGCAGATAAAGGCTCAGTGGTCGTCGTTTTGGACAGAGACCAATACATCACTGAAGCCGAAAGACAATTAAATTTACCACAATATTACACGAAACTAGCGGCACCTATCTTCCCCAACACTGCCTTAGAAATCTTTGACATACTGTCAGAATTACACGGCACAGGCCACATTAATGACAAACAAATACGCTACCTGGCCGGTGAGGTAGATCCACAAGCCAGATGCTTTTACCTCCTCCCTAAAATCCATAAACCCCCTTCCTCGTGGCCTAAGCCCCTTGAGATACCAGCGGGCAGACCCATAGTCTCAGACTGCGGCAGCGAGACCTATGGTATTTCAGAATATATTGATCATTTCCTTAACCCCCTAGCTACTCTTCACTCTAGCTATGTTAAAGACACTTACGACTTCATAGCCAAAGTTAAATCAGCCCAGTTGGGCCCCAATGACCTACTCTTTTCAATGGACGTAGACAGCCTATATACTAACATCGAAACTGCACCAGGGTTAGCGGCAGTCCGCAAATGCCTATTGGAGAATCCGGTAGTGGGTCGACCGGACTTTCAAATTATGAGACTCCTGGAAATAACACTTACCAAAAATGATTTCAACTTCAATGGCCAAACCTACTTGCAGATCAAGGGAGTAGCCATGGGCAAAAAATTTGACCCAGCCCTGGCAGACATCTATATGGCAGAATGGGAAAGGACCATCCTCCCCCTCTGCCCCCTCAAACCATCTTACTACCTCCGGTACTTAGACGACATCTGGGGCATTTGGCCTTACTCCAGGGAAGAATTCAAGGAATTCGCTAATATACTAAATTCCCACCACAAATCCATTACCCTCAAACATAGCCTTGATTTTAACTCCATTGATTTCCTAGACACCACAACCTTCAAAGGAAATCATTTCCCCCTAACAGGTAAACTGGATATTAAAGTGTTTTTAAGGACACTGATACCCATTCCCTCCTCCACCGAACTAGTTTCCATCCTCCCCACACCTTCAGAGGCCTAGTAAAGTCCCAATTACTTAGATTCCACCGATTCCAGACCTTCCCACAAGAATTAGCTTAGACATTTCTGTCCACAAAAATCAATTAAAAACATATTTTCCTGGCCTTTTTCAACCTTTAAAAAAATATATTCACAATAATAGGTAAGTAATGCTTACTTTCTAATAGTTTAATTTACTTTATTTGCTAATTAAGTAATGGAAACAATCCTAGTCCCTAAAATTAACTACTCTGTCCATTTACCTCATAACCATAAAACCAGACTCAACAACCTAAACAACTCCATTGAGAAACTTAGCCACATCCCCCAAATCCCCCCACAGGACTTTCACACCTACCAAGATCTGATTCATTGGACACCCCTTACAGGAACTAACATTTGGACTCTCTGGCAGAAGTCTTTAAACTAGTGACCCTCTCTAGCGCAGACCAGCGGGAGAGCGGTACTAATCCCCATCACCTAGAAACGAGTGTCAAAAGCATCTTCAACCTCTCTAAGTCCTTCCGACCTACCCCAGCCCAAATTTAGAAACAGAAAACATCAAAACACAGACATGCGTGATAGAAGCCTCTCCATGGTAGAGGCAAGCAACCATACTTTGATTAGAGTCAGTTTGAGGATAAATGTCGATATATTATGACAGATTACATCTCCATGGTAACGCCATCGAGGTAACATCAACAGATGATAAGGAAGTGGTGGGCGTGGTCTCAGGGGGGCACAGGAAGTGCTCAGGGCATGGTGACATCACATCCTCTCTCCTCCGATAAACATTGGCTGTGTTCGGAATAGCGTACTAGCATACTCAATGAGTATATACTGCATACTACCTACTAAATTCATAATAATACTGTAGTATAGTAGTATCCGAAAACCAGCCGACCATTATGCATCCGCCGGGAGCGGCGAATTTAAACCTCCATTTTAAACCTCCATTAGCTAAAATATGTAATTTTGGCTTTACAAGTGTTAACATGTCATTTTATGAAGGTTTAATATGTTTTCAGGCGAGAAAGTAACCACATATATTCCCAAAATGTGTCCAGTTTACCAAAATAACACGTTTATATATCTGATCTGACGATTTTTTGCGCCTTCTGTTCGCTAGCTGCGTTCGTAAATTCGCCCTGGAAATATGATCAGCACTCATGGAATGCCTCTTGTCCAATCAAATTACCTGGTCCCTTTATGACGTTGCACCCAGTGTGCGCTCCGGCGCTCTCAGAGCGATTTTAACTTCTCCCTTCATCCAGGACACCTTGTGCATAGTCTACCCACAAATAGAGTGCTTATATAATAAAGTTCCATGAACAAGAGTGCTCCAGGCACAGGCATATGGATGCTTAGGGTCATGGTCCTGTTGCTCACGGCCATACTAGCCTGAATACGACCTGTCGTAGAGCGGGATAGCAGCGGGAGCGTTTTGAAAATGATTGTGTGCATGAGAGTTTGGTGTTTGAATATTTGCGTAGTTTGTGTGAGTGAAAGGAGAGTCAGTGTGTAAGAGATTATTCCCCCAGCAGCTTGCTGTTAGGGGGGATATTTTTGTTTTTTCGTTTTGTTTGTACACGGACGGCTCAAACATGGTAAAAGAACTCGGAACGACAGACGACACGACTAAGAAAACGGACACCGGCATGGCGAAAGAAGGAGAGAGAGAGAGGAGATGGAGAGACAGAGAGGGAGAGATGGAGAGAGAGAGGAGAGAGAGAGAATAGCGAGGAAGAAGCAGGCGGCGGAAGCGAGGGCGAATGCGGAGAGAGAGGAGAGAGAGGAGAGAGGAGAGAGAGGAGCCGGCCTACGGCAAGGAGTTGACGGTGGGGGTGGAGCTGGTCGGCGAGGAGAAGGTGACGATGATGGCGCTGCTCCGGGCGACGAAGGAGGTGTGCGGGCTCGTCGTGGGCTGTCGCTACATCAGATTAAACAAATACGAAGTCACGATGAGCCATCCGAAGGGGAAAGAGAGGCTGCTCGACGGCTTCAAGATCAAGGAGACGAGGGTCATGGCGAGGGAGCTGTGCGGGGACGAGATGGTGGTTTCCTTCATCGGGCTGCTGGTCTACACCAAAGACGGGGACATTTTACTATCGGACTGGGGGGTGCAAGCGGTCTCCCCGATAAAGAGGAGGATGTGGCCGGGGACCAGCATTTGCGAAGGTACGCGTTTTGTTAAGGTGAAATTCAATGATGTTGTTAAGTCACTGCCGTACTCGACCAAGTTCGAGACAGACAATGGGTCTGATTTCTTTCGGGTGATTCATGACAGACAGGTGAAGGTGTGTAGGATGTGTCTGCAGCCAGGGCACATCCTACGGGAATGTCCCGAGTTCAGGTGCAGAAGGTGTGGGCTCAGCGGGCATTATGCGAGGGAATGCGCGACTTTTGAAAACAAGTGCAGGGGGTGTGGGGACCTGGAATCCCAATGTAAGTGTAGGGAGGAAGAGGAAGTAGTGACGAGTCCATCCACTGTTTTTAGACAGAGGGAGGAAGAAGGGAAGGGGGGAAAGGGGGAAGAGGAAGAGAAGGGAGAGGGAGAGAAGGGAGAGGGAGAAGAGGAAGAGAAGGGAGAGGGAGAGGAGGAAGAGGGGATGGAGGAGGGAGTATCGTTGACAGCTCAGACTGTGTCAGAAACTCAGAGTACGAGGTGGTCGGGACTGACAGGAGAGAGTGGGGGGGGGGGGCATGGGGTCGAGCCTCGACAGCTTTATGGGGGTAACCCAGGCATCGGAGTTGCAAGGGAGCGCACAGACGACCGGGGGGAGAGGTTCCCAACAAGAGCCTTTGCCCCCGAGAGTCGTGCGCCCGAAAGAAGCACAAGAGGCAGGCAACAAATCAAAGGAGGGAACCCCCATGAACAACGAGTCGGAATGGCGAGGGGCCGTATCCGTAAGCCCCCCCCCGAAAACATCTGAAAAGATGTTAACAAGTGTCAGTGACGATGGGTGCGGGGAGCAAGACGAGTCTGAGCTGTTGACGATAGTGGGAGGGAGGAAGAGGGCGCTGTTAGAGGGGAAACTAAAGCGCAAGTCAAAGCAGCAGAAAGCGGAGGGAAACAAGAAATAAAATTAAAATGGTAGTAAACATGTTTATCCTCCTACACTTGTTTTCAATGGTCACACTTTCCTCCATAAACATCAATGGGCTCAACAATATGGAGAAGCTGGAGGAGGTGCTGGTGACTTTCACATCTGATTTTCTGATACTGCAGGAGACAAAGTGGACAGACACCAAAATGACAGAAATCAAGGGGAAATGGAGGGGTATGCTGTTTGCAAATAATGGGACAAACAAATCATGTGGGGTAGCAATATTAATTAAAGAGAATAGGGTAGAGAATGTAAAAGAGGTTTTGAATGACGGGAAGGGTAGAGTAATAGGGATAGAATTTAATATAAATAATGTTATGTTTAGATTAATCAATGTGTATGCACCAAATAGAGAGGTTGAAAAGAGGGATTTTTTTGTAGAACTGGGTTTGCACTGCACAGGGAATTGTATTTTGGTGGGTGACTTTAATGTATTTTGCACTAAGATGGATGTTTATAGAGTAGATAGTTTTAAGACAGATTCAGCTAGGAGGGGGTTATTAGAAATGATAGAGCAGAGAAATGTAATAGATGTGTGGAGAGTTAGGAACACAAGTAAGAGAGAGTTTTCGAGAAGACAGGTAGTTAGTGGGGTTTTGAAGCAGAGTAGAATTGATTTATGTTTAGTGTCACAGGGGATAGAAAAGGAAATAGGGGATATACAACACAAATTCACGGGGTACAGCGATCTTGGGTTTTGGAGACAGTGCAGGAGTATTATGAGAATTTATTCAAAAAAGGTAGTGTAGACAATGACAGTGTAGGAGAAGTTTGGGGGACAGTTGAGCATAGGTTAGCGGATAGTGACAGGGAAGGGTGTGATAGGGATTTATCAGAGGGGGAGGTCACCTTAGCCATTCAGAGCTCAAATAATGGCAAAAGCCCGGGCTCTGATGGCTTACCAGGTGAATTCTACAAGTGTTTTAGTGCAGTGCTTAGTAAGATTTTGTTGAGGGTTTATAAGGAAATGGAAAGGGTAGAGAAGGTTAGTGAGTCGATGGCAACAGGGTTAATTACTTTATTATACAAGAAGGGTAGTAAGTTACAGTTAGGGAATTACAGAGGGATTAGTTTATTGAATACAGATTACAAAGTGTTAGCGAAGATTTTAGCCAATAGGATTAAGTCAGTAGTAGGGTCCATAGTGTCATCGACTCAGGCGTATAGCATACCAGGGAGAGATATAGCGGATACAATAGGGTCAGTCAGGGATACAGTGAAACACATGAAGGAAGAGGGAGGGATAGTGTTGAGTGTAGATTTCAATAAAGCTTTTGATAGAGTAGAGCATGAGTTTATGTTTAGGACGTTAGAGAAGTTTGGTTTTGGGGAGAGGATAGTTCAGTGGAGTAGGTTACTGTATAGTTGTGCAAAGAGTAGGGTAAAGTGTAGTGGAGTTTTGACAGATAGTTTTAGTTTAGAAAGATCAGTTAGGCAGGGTTGTCCGTTGTCCAGTCTGCTGTATAGCATTATAGCAGAGCCACTGGCGACGATGTTAAAATCAGACAGACACATTCAGGGTATACATATTCCAGGGGGTGGGAGGAGTTTAATACATCAGTATGCAGACGACACAAACATAACAGTTAGGGACGTAGATAGTGTGAAGAGAGTAGTCAAGTTATTAGAAGTATATGGGAAAGCATCAGGGGCCAAAATGAATGTAGAGAAGTCAGAAATACTGTGTGTAGGGAGTGTAGACATGAGTGAATGCGATTTACCTTTGAAAGTGGCAAAAGGAATGATAAAAGTGCTAGGAGTGAATGTGGGTGTGAATGAAAAAGAAGCAAGGGATGTAACATGGACAGGGATTTTGAACAGGGTGAAACAAACACTGAATTCATGGAGAAGGAGAAAACTGAAACTAAGGGGGAAGGTGACGGTAATAAACTGCCTGATCCTATCAAAGGTGAACCATGTTTTAAGTGCACTAGATTTACCTTTGTGGGTCACGAAAGAATTGAATGGGGTGATAAATCGTTTTGTGGGATAGCAAGCAGGCACTAATTAGGCACAGGGTGTTAATAAATAGTTATAAGAAACAATGTTTATTGCAAGCTTTCGGTCCCCAGGCTATCGGACGATGTAAACAATAGCTGTATGACAAGTTTGTATGACGCAGTTTGACGAGGCTGAAAGCGCACAGGGTTGCCAGATGGGATTGACAATTTACAGCCTAAACTTTCTATAACCTCAAAATCAAGTAGCCCATTCGGCGGTGACCCGCCCCATCTGGCAACCCTGGACGCAACTCTGCAATTCTGGACGTGAAATGCATTTAGGGAAATAGGAGACGAGATAGTGTCCATCAAAACCGACTTCAAATTTCCCGGAAATAACTGCTCGCCTACTAAATTTCTCGCATACTCAAATCTCGCATACTGTACGTTCGGAACGTACTACATACTCAAAATCTACGTCATATCTAGTATGAGTAGTATGCTAGTATGCTATTCCGAACACAGCCATTTATTTAATCACAGGAGCCACATGCAGACAGGTTCAACACTGTCACCAGTAGATGGCGCTCTACAGCAACGAACTTTAATCGATGTCAGAGAGGGACATGAAATAACAAGCAGACACAGTTAACTGTATAATTCTCAGCATTTTATTGTGCAAAGTACCAGACTCCACTGTTACCAAGACAAACTAATTTCTAGAAAGAAAAACTGAAGCTTCGCCAGGTAACTCAAGCCCAACACTTATGGTGGTACCCTACTGGTGTGGGGTGGTACGACAGGTAGTCTAACACAGGATATCAGTTTTCAAAGCAAAAAGAAAGAAATATTCAAGTATTAAAAAGTAATTCAGTGAAATTAAATGAATAATAATAAGAAAAAGAGTACAAACAGATAGAACTGTTATAATATTATAATGTATGAACATTGTAAAATAGAGAGGAGGGGGGAGGAAGGAGGGAGAGGAAGGGAGGGTAGGAGGAGAGGACGGGAGAAATTGAGAGAAAATAATCTAGAAAAGGCTCATGTCATGACACAACCTTCTCCCTGATCCGATCAACAAGTACATATCCATACAGTATATGATGGTGCAGCCAGCAGACCCCCCCCTTCTTCTTTAGGGCTCCTGCCTCCTTTAAACTCCTCCCACACTGGGAGCAGTCGTGTTAACTAGTGTGTGTGTTCTCTGGTGTTTCTTTAGGGATCCTGCCTGACTGAAACCCTGCCCACACTGGGAGCAGCAGAATGGCTTCTCTCCTGTGTGTATTCTCTGATGGCTCTTTAGTTCATCTGCCCGACTGAAACTCTTCCCACACTGGGAGCAGCAGAATGGCTTCTCTCCTGTGTGTATTCTCTGATGGCTCTTTAGGGATCCTGCCTCACTGAAACCCTTCCCACACTGGGAGCAGCAGAATGGCTTCTCTCCTGTGTGTATTCTCTGGTGACTCTTTAGGTTTCCTGCCTGACTGAAACTCTGCCCACACTGGGAGCAGCAGAACGGCTTCTCTCCTGTGTGTATTCTCTGGTGACTCTTAAGGGATCCTGCCTCACTGAAACTCTTCCCACACTGGGAGCAGCAGAATGGCTTCTCTCCTGTGTGTATTCTCTGGTGACTCTTAAGGGATCCTGCCTGACTGAAACCCTTCCCACACTGGGAGCAGCAGAACGGCTTCTCTCCTGTGTGTATTCTCTGGTGTTTCTTTAGGTCATCTGCCCGACTGAAACCCTTCCCACACTGGGAGCAGCAGAACGGCTTCTCTCCTGTGTGTATTCTCTGGTGACTCTTTAGGTTTCCTGCCTTACGGAAACTCTGCCCACACTGGGAGCAGTGATATGGCTTCTCTCCTGTGTGTATTCTCTGGTGTGTCTTTAGTTCTCCTGCCTGACTGAAACTCTTCCCACACTGGGAGCAGCAGAACGGCTTCTCTCCTGTGTGTATTCTCTGGTGACTCTTTAGGGATCCTGCATGACTGAAACTCTGCCCACACTGGGAGCAGCAGAATGGCTTCTCTCCTGTGTGTGTTCTCTGGTGTCTCTTTAGGGATCCTGCATGACTGAAACTCTGCCCACACTGGGAGCAGCAGAATGGCTTCTCTCCTGTGTGTGTTCTCTGGTGACTCTTTAGGTTTTCTGCCTTACTGAAACTCTGCCCACACTGGGAGCAATAGAATGGCTTCTCTCCTGTGTGTGTTCTCTGGTGACTCTTTAGGTTTCCTGCCTTACTGAAACTCTGCCCACACTGGGAGCAGTAGAATGGCTTCTCTCCTGTGTGTATTCTCTGGTGTCTCTTTAGTTTGCTCATATAACCAAATCTCTTTCCACACTGAAGACAAGAGTGAGTCTTCTGTCCTCCTTGAGTCTGTGGTTGTGATTTAAGGTGAGTTGGACAAATGAAACTCTCACTGCAATCTAAACAGTGGTGATTCTTCTGTCTTGAGCTCCTCCTCCTCCGTCTGTGTTGTTTATGGCTTCCTGATGCGGAGGAGCTGGGCTCCATGTCTGAGTCTGGGTTGGAGCTCTCTCCTGTAAGAATAGGAACATATACAGGATTAGAAACAACATGAGAACAAGTGCTGCTTCCATAGACTCAACAGTGCCAGAAGTAACACCACATCTCTGGAGTCTGCACACGCTGTGGGAACATGAAGTGTTCAGAGTGTTAGGATACCTGTAATGGAAAACTATAATATTCCATCCTTGATAGAACTGTGTCATTTAAATTAGGGATGCACCCAATTGAAATTTCTTGGCCGAAGCTGAATTTAAGGAAACATTTGTCCGAATACGGAATGCGTACCGGCAGTTTTTCATTTCACTATTGATCACTTTTATTGAACACTCCAGCAGACATTAGGCTATACCAACAGCACAATAAGCACAATAACTGGAAATAAATAAATAAATAAGAACAGCATTGCACTGTTTGATCGCGTCATCAAAAACGTCTACTCAGGTTTTTTCCTGCCACAAAATGAGGTTATGACAGAGAAGGTTTGTTAGTCCTTGTTAATGACAGTAGTACAATGTCATTCCCCCCCCCCCCCCAAAGAGCCACTGCTTTTTGGTCAGGCTGCATTTGCAAATAAGAATTTGTTCTTACATGTTTGCCTGGTTAAATAAAGGTTAAATCTTTTAATAAAAAATAAAAAAAACTATTGTTGACTGTCTGATTAATACAACTTTTCAGCAATTGAAACCCCTGACAGACTTCAAAACTGATCATTTTGCAAATAATACATTAAAAGGAGCACTGACTAACGCTAGTATAGGCTCAACTTGTCATTCTGGATAATGGAACAGCAAGCCAACTAATGTGACTTCCAGGATTTTTGATATGAAATAACGTTTCGACCTAAGACTATTCTGACAGTTGACAAAGTGACGAGTGTGCAAGCCCAGGGCTCCACATGTTGCTGGCTGGTTCCTTGTTTTGTCTTCGCTAGCAAACACCAAAGCTAAGCTTATTTGCAGCACAGCGCCACCAGGGTTAAGGTTAAATAGCGTCCCTGCCACCACATGGGCGCAGTGCCGCAATTGCAGTTAGAAATGACAGAAATCCACCGAGTGCAACGCTTGTCGAAAATACGACCGTCAGAGTTTTGACGAGAGCTGGAGGCGGCAAGAAATACCTCTCTCTGTCTCTGTCATGCACAAACTGACCATGCTTTTCTCTGTAACTGGACCGGAGCCAGATTTAGACCACGGCTAGTGGGGCCAGTATACCTTGCAGCAGGGAAACCTGACTAAGGGGCCAGGGGAGAGACTGGGTCAATAGGTCAGTATATTTAGGACCGGCCAGTCAGCTGACCAGAGTCAGGTAACTGAATTGCCATGACGACCAACCCGTTATGGGATGTAATCATGAATAATGATTTGCAAGGTACAGCTGATTCCTGTGTCAGCAGGAATCTAGATTATAAGGAGGCACTGTGAATGTCATTCTGTGTGCGTTCTCTGTCTGTGCCTGCGACTGAACACACCCGGCGCCGTGAATAAACTTGTATCTTAATTGTCTACTTTGAGCAAGCTTTAATTAATTACTTTGGGGAATCAACAAATCTCGGCCTCCGCCCATCATCAGAGAATCATCTATTATCACCTGTATAACCAGGGGTGCACATAACTTTTTGGGGCCAGTGCTCAGAGGAGCACCTAGTGATGCTGCTTGGTGCTCCCCAAGCTCACGAGTCACGACCCGTCCCACGGGATGGATAAAAAAGGGATACATGGATAACTTATATTAGCAAAACGACATGTAGTCATAAATAAAGATGAACAAACAAATGATTGTGTGCAAAACAAAAGAAACAAATGCAAATTCAAATGACTGCTCTTTAAGCATGAAAGTCTGTCAGACTCCTTTAAATACAATGAAATCAACTGACATCACTTTAAGCACTAACTGAATGTCTGTTCTTTAAACACACTGAAATAAACGGACATCTCTTAAAGCACTGCTCTGTAAACACTGAAATCAACTTTTCAACAAAAAGTTACAGCCTAAGCATTTATTTATGCTACAAGCTTAATCATCATCATCACTGCTCTCTTGACTGCTGTTATCACTGTCCTCAATTTCAACCATGGTAGAGGATGTTATAGGCTATCACTTTAAATAGCTCATTATTTTGATTGTGCAACAAAGTCTTTTTTTTTCTTTTTTCTAATAGAATTCCCAACCATATTCCCTGGGTCAGGGGTCGAGGTGCGATAATGAAGCTGTAAAACAAACGTCTGAACGTTTGAAAGCTTCAGAGAAAAGAAACGTGAAGTCCCTTGGTGTTGTTTTTCCTTTTAGAGACGAGTCGTTCGGGACTGAATTTTCACGTGGCGGCGTGATAACCGTGCGATACGCGATACGCGGAATGAAAGTACGAGTTACGATACTTTCCGAATGTTTTCGTGAGGGGAGTCGCCGTGGTCGTCGTCGGTCGACTGTTGTGATGGATTACTCGTCAGGCCTTCGGCTGAGGTGACGGCAAATAGTTACTTAGTGGGGCTGGCTTCTTGGACATTTTGACGGCTCGTCGGGTGCCACAGTGATGCAGCAGTCAGCAGTTGGATTTTTAGGAAGTAAATTCCTCTCCCAGCGGTTCCAGCTGTTGGTGCGCAAGAGCGCCTTTGTGCGGCTGATCTGCCGCGCAGCATGCATTTTGGCGACGCATGCGCACTGGCGCACCAGTTGTGTGCACCCCTGTGTATAACCCTGCTACTATTCACCTGTATAACCCTGCTACTATTCACCTGTATAACCCTGCTACTATTCACCTGTATAACCCTAACTCTTTGACTTCAATAAATGGAATGATCATTTAAAAACTGCATTTTCTATTTACTCAGGTTATCTTTGTGTAATAATAAAATTGGTTTGATGATCTGAAACATTTAAGTGTGACAAATAGGGCTGCAACTAACGATTATTTTGATAATCGATTAATCTGCCGATTATTGTTTCGGTTAATCGATTAATCGGATACAGAAAAAGCGGGGGGGGGCGAAATTTTTTTTTTTAGATTTATTTTGCAAATTTTATTTTATGTTTTCTAAATCAGCCAGGCCTATACATGTGCAAAATGAATAAGTATTAATAAAAAATAAAAAATAATATAAATAAAAAAGGCTTTGCTACATCAAATAGGTTTAACAACAGGCCATGGACTATGGCGGTAGATTGTTTCAATAAAGTAGTTGAACTCTAGCTCAATACATGCATTGTTTTAGGTAATAACTTTGCTTAATGTAAAGGTCAGTAACCCAAAGTGCAATATAGGCTACAGACAAGACACTAATGTTTTTATATAACAGATATGCTCCAAAACAATGCAATGTGTCCTCTCACTCCATACAATAGGCTAGGCTACAGTCAGTGCCTCACTCTAACTCACGGGTAGCTTGGTAGGCTACCACTAGCTAGCCTTTAGCTTATCACCTCTGCTCTACCACTGACGTTAGCCAGCTAGCTAAATACACTTGTCATGCAATATTGAATTCATGAATGCGAGCAAACACTCACTGGCTATCGCATTACATTACAGTCATTTAGCTGACGCTTCGCCAGAACTCACACTAACGCATTTGCATGGAGAGCAGGAGACCATGGAAGGGCTGAGCCCAGCAGGACTTATATAATAAAACAATAGGAAGTTAGCTGTAACCCTCCTCTATAGAAACATAGTTAGTGTAACCCTCCTCTATAGAAACATAGTTAGTGTAACCCTCCTCTATAGAAACATAGTTAGCTGTAACCCTCCTCTATAGAAACATAGTTAGTGCTCTGGTTCTCAGCACAGCTACGCAGACTACAGCTGGACGAGCAGCGTAGTGACAGTCAGCTAGCGGCAGCAGCGAGCTAACCCTGCTAGCTAACTCACTAGCATGTCCTGACAGCAGACAGCAGACAGCTTCACTCTCAAGGCTTTTGAGTAGCATGATTTAAATGTAGCCGCCGCGCCGGTGTAGGTACCGGATTTTCCCACTTTTCCGGTTCCGGTCATAGGTTCTGCCCTTTCCGGCCATAGGTAGCGCTATGATTCGCTATGATTCGCGATGCCTACACCGGCCGCAAGACAGCGTGGCGTGCGTCAACAGGAAGTAGGTTTGTTATGGAAACAAAACCCGGAAAAAGAAAAAAAAACGACGAATCGATAATGGCATTCGTCGCCAACGAATTTCGTTATCGATTATTATCGATTTAATCGATTCGTTGTTGCAGCCCTAGTGACAAACATGCAAAAACACACGGAATTGGGAAGGGGGCAAATACTTTTTCACAGCACTGTATATGCGACCTGCCTGCTGAGACCGCAGTAGACATGACACATATCAGATTCATATCTGATAGAGGCCGGCATGAGATTGAGGCCTGAATGGGATCTGAGAATATCAGAGTCAATGTGCTTGTTTACTGCTTACACCTGCATGTTACATAACCCATCTGTGCCACATGAGAAAAAACGTGAGAAAAAAATCTGAATGGGGTCACTTGGACCTGCGGTGTAAATGCAGCCTAAATATCTGCCAGCGCCCTTTGATCTACTCATTAACCTGGCCTTCGCCAAATACATAGCATGAACTCACCATCTTCATCATCCTCACCAACTTCATCATCTTCACCATCCTTGTCCTCTTCATCCTCCTCTTCCATCACCACATCTTCCTCCTCTACTTCCTCTTCTTTCACCATCACATCTTTCTTCTCTTCTTCCTCTCCTCCTTCTTCCTGTTCTTCTTTCACCATCACATCTTTCTTCTCTTCTTCCTCTCCCCTTTCTTCCTGTTCTTCTTTCACCATCACATCTTTCTTCTCTTCGTCCTCTCCTCCTTCTTCCTGTTCTTCTTTCACCATCACATCTTTCTTCTCTTCGTCCTCTCCTCCTTCTTCCTGTTCTTCTTTCACCATCACATCTTTCTTCTCTTCTCCTCCTTCCTCCTCCTCCTCCTCTTTAATTGCCACATTGAGTTTGAGTGTTTTCCTGCAGTCTTCCAGCTTCACTGCCACCATCCATCGGCCGTGTGTGCTTTCCAGGGCTGGAGAACCACAGCCAGAACCAGGGGACTGTGTGGACCTGGGGTCAGACATGGTAGCTGGGCTGTGAGGTGGATCTGTGCAGTGGAAACAAAGGAAGCATAAACAGTGAAGAGTATATTTCTCAAACAATACCAACAACAATACCCCTAACCAGACACTTAACTCTCTACTCCCTCCACCTGTCATTCTAACCAGACACTTAACCCTTCTAACCAGACACTTAACCCTTCTAACCAGACACTTAACCCTTCTAACCAGACACTTAACCCTTCTAACCAGACACTTAACCCTTCTAACCAGACACTTAACCCTTCTAACCAGACACTTAACCCTTCTAACCAGACACCTAACCCTAACCAGACACTTAACACTTCTAACCAGACACTTAACCCTTCTAACCAGACACCTAACCCTTCTAACCAGACACTTAACCCTTCTAACCAGACACTTAACCCTTCTAACCAGACACCTAACCCTTCTAACCAGACACCTAACCCTTCTAACCAGACACTTAACCCTTCTAAGGGGGTGTTCACACTTGACGTCTTCTTTTTAAAAAAAGCAGCCGTCTTTTAAAAAGCGTGAGAAAAGCGCAGCTGCCGCCGCCTTTTTCAGTTGAACTGAACTTGACTTCAAAAAGCACAGCCTTCACCGTCTTTTTACATACAACCCTATGGGAAAAGGAAAAAACGTCCGCCTTTTAAAAAGCGTGAGAAAAGCGCAGCTGCCGCCGCCTTTTTCAGTTGAATTTATTTAACTTTTCAGAAAGGCGCTGTGTGTCGTCAAGCGCCTTTCTGACAGCTGACCAATCAGGACGAGGAGAGTAGGTACGCGTGTACCTTCCCTAGTAACCAACTTCCTAGCAACCGGTGCTCCAAGGCGTCAGACCCATCAAGATGGAGAAAAACTATGTATCAGTTGAGCAACTCGTGATTGCTGTTTCACATTACACCGAGTTGTATGACATGAGTCACAAGAGATACAGCAACATTCACATCAAAGACTCAATCTGGGAACAGATCGGTAGATCTTTGGGTTTTTCTGGTAAGTAATGACAATGGACTCATTCACTGACAGCTAGGTAGTTAACTGCTAAATTAACGCTAGATAGGAAAGGTATGCAGCAGCAAATGGAAATATCTCCGAGATAAATATAAGAGGGGGAAGAGAGAAGAGCAGGAGAAGGCCAGGAGTGGTGCTGAGGGTGGTGTCAAGGAGAGGAAGTGGAAGTACATGGACATCCTAGCATTCCTCGAGCCTTACAATCAGGATAGGGAGACCACCTCCAACTTTGAATCTCCAACAGAGATAGGAGAAGTAGTTAAGTAGGCTATTAGTAATGTGTCTTGCAGAAAAACTGTGTATGTGGGCTATGGACCAATGAAAAGACAAAGACCAGGGGCCTCATTTATAGAAAGTACTTTGAATCAAATTTGATCTTACCCGTGTCGTACGTGGAAACGATCGTAGCTCTACGTCAGGTATTGACTTGACGAACGCACATTACCTACTGGTTATGCAGAGTTATTACAGGCATGTGAGCTGCACTGCCTACTGTAATTCATGCGACGGCTCGTAATAAAATTAACGATGTTTTTATCAGCCGAGAAAATTAGTTTAATTCAAGATTTAAAGGGAACTGATGTTTATGATTGTATTTCAGTCTTCCTTTATATGCCAATAGGTTATTGTATGATGTAATCATTCTAGATTGAGGCGTGATAAAGGCGGTCGGGTATATCCCAGCCCTCCTTCATCCGCATGATGTGATCGGGGGAATTCGGGGGCGAGCGTTTGCGACCGCGCGTCTATTTCTGATAAAAGACTGTCGATCTCCTCCTCAGTAAAGTTTTTCTTCTTTCGTTTGTCTACCAACATGTGAACTCGTCAAAGGTGCTGCACAACACCTCAATTAAGCCTATTTATAGCACTTGGCTTAATTCAGCCGCTATAATTGAGCCGCTATCACAGGGCGTAAATACAAGGCTCATTCACCTGCGTTCAATTTCAAGTATATTTGTTATTTATAGAAGGAAGTACGTACGCAATTTTAAACAAGCGCGGTTTTATCAATAATGCAGGGCTCGACAGTGTGACTGTTTTGGTCGCATTTGCGAGTGAATATATTTCTGTACGACTTGGAAATACATTCAATCGCACCAGTGCGACTACTGCTGAACTACTGTCATGCGCAGTCAAACTTATGTGTATAAGCTATGAGGGAATGAAAACAGTGAACAGAAACGCGTGTCGCAGAAATGCTTCACGCGAGTCCTCTCGTAGCGCTGTGTGCTTCCGGTTTCATTACAAAGAGGTTAACCCTATATGTGCCTGACGTCTAACAACATTCAAATGACTAACTTCATATTTTTTCGGATTTCAATGTATGACACATCATTTGAAAGCTTATGATCCGTAGTTCCAATCCACAACACGTCACATTTGAAAGTGTTTATGTAATTTTTTTACATTTGAAAGTGTTTTTTGTTTATATATATTTATATTATACAATTTACCAGTCATATTATGGAATGTGTCTAAATGTTAAAGTTCCATAAGTATAAGCAAAATAAAGTAACAGTTTGTAAATAAATAGTAGCATTTAAAAAAACCGTGAACCGTGACCCAAAAACCGAGGTTTATACCGAACCGTGGGCCAACTGAAATTAATATTATTTCTTCCCCTTTACATTGTGTGAGTCTCCATTTTTATTACGGCCAAGAGCCGGTTATGATCATTTTGATATGTTATGATTATGATAATTTGTTGTCGTTGACGAAAATTGCACAATTTTCATTGTGCTACTGAAATTATTGGTGTGCTACTAAATTTTTCAACATGGTAGCACAGTGCTACCTGGGGAAAAGGTAAGCGTCAAGCCCTGCAATAATGCTTACGACCATTTAGAAAAATGTGCTTACGTGCAAGTCAAAGATGACGTCCAAGTACATTTTTATAAATGAGGCCCCAGCCACCGACAGATAAACGTTCAGATTCACCAGCCACTCAATAGTAAATCATTATTTTGTGTCTGAAATAAATCTACCAGCCACTCTCATATTTTATCAGCATTTGGCCCTGTTATGGACGTATGATTAGGCGGGTGTTTAAGAGATGTATAAACTTGGAAAACGTAAATGTTCAAGTGCTGTGTTGGGTTTTTCCGTACAGGATCAAACTGAGGACTCCCTAGGCCTAGAGGATAGTCTACTTTCCACAGACCACATGCCTCCCTCAGTGACATCTACACATGCCTCCCTCAGTGACACCAGTCCTTGCCTGTAGGGCTGTCCCAAACGACTATTTTTCTAACGATTAATCTAGCGATTATTTTTTCGGTTAGTCGATTGGTCTACCGACTAATTTAACGATTAGTCTAACGATTATTATTTCTTTTGTTCGGTTAATGTATCACTTAATTTCCCCAAAAATAATGGCTGTATTGTCTCTCTCTGTTTAACAGTGTCTTTATAAAGCACTCTGGGTAATAGCTGCTGCTCTTATAAAACAAAGCAGCGTGTGACATGCACATTACTCAGACGGCCGCCCCTTTAAATGATCAGCTGATGTATGGGGGCTGTCTGTGGGCCCGCAATTAAACACAGACACCTTTAATTCGGCAACCTGCTACTACTACTACTGTAACTGCCCCTGTCAAACAGCCCCAGACACAGGGCAGACTCACTGCTATGTTTAGCCAACTTGAATGCCAACATGGCCATCAGGGTTTTTCCTGGCTCAAAATGAGGCGGAGGTGGTACCAGTGGTGTTTGACATCGGGGGGGACCCATGAAGCAGGGCTGTCTGGGGGTCCTTAAACATCAAACACTTAATTTCTTGCATTCTGGTGAATTGATATGCACCAATTTGTGCCCTTTCTGCATCAATTTATGGTGGAAATGTCATTATTTATGTAAAGGAAAACACAATATTCAGGCACCAGATGACCATTCAAAATATAATGTAATATAATGCAATATAAGGCTCTGTATGTATTAATATAAGGCATTCTGTACTTTCAAATATGTATTCTCCTTGAGCAGTCAACATACTATCAGCTATTTCGGTAGCAAAAACGAAAGCTAACTTATTTGCGAAACAGCGCCCCCGCCACCACGTCGGCGCAGTGCCGCAATTGCAGCTAGATTTTTTTTTTTGCGACGCACCAACGCACATTACGCAAGTCGACGTATTGACGTAGTCGATTACGTCGACTATGTCGACGCGTCGTCCCAGCCCTACTTGCCTGGTCCCTACAGACCCTACTACTAAGTCTAGTGGCTGGGGGAAAAGGAAGGCCTCTCCTCCAGAACCTCCAAGAGAGCTGACCCCATACAAGGCTCAAATTATACACAGATTAGACCAAGCACAGACCAAATACACCGAAAATGAACACTACCTCCTCAGTTTGGCACCCACATTAGATCGTCTTGACCCCCGAAAGCAAGCCATGGTGAGGCTTCGCTTCAAACAAGCCTTATTTGATATTGAATTTGGTTCACTGATCAGGTAGTGTTCATTTTTGGTGTATGTTGGTGTGTGTGTGCTTGGTCTGATTTGTGTATAATTTGTTATTATACTGTACATTTGTATAGAATAGAATAGAATATAATAGACTTTATTGTCCTTGTACAGTTGCCTATACATATGTATATAGTACATTTGCCATGTTTTGTATATATTTTGTAGATTTGTATGTAGTCCTCTTCTTCCTGCTTCTGAGTAGATTAGACGTGTTTCTCCCTCGCTCCTCTCATACCACTGCTTTCCAGCTTTTTTCTTGCTTCTTTTTTATTAGAGATGCTCCGATCAGGGTTTTTGGTGCCGATCACCGATCACCGATCACTGGAATCAGTGATCTGCCGATCCGATATCACCGATCACCGATCACAGCGTCGAAAATGGCAATTGAAGCATTCTATTTATTGTGTAGCATTATTTATGTTTTTAATTATTCTTAACACCATTGACATTGTATATTAAGTATTCAAATGAAATTAGGAGATGAGAAAGTATCATGAATTGACGACCATCTGTTTTATTGAATTCACAACCACCTGTAGCTTACTTCAGGAAAAACAAATAAAATGTGAAAATAAAAATCATAATAAATAAAATGTACACTGTCACATCAAATGTGCAACATTCCACTCGAATGAGAGGAACTAGGGGCTCTTAGAGAACTTGGAGCTTACTGTAGCTTTCCTGAGGAACAATAAACATACCCAAACTAAACTGCAACATAAACAGGCTATAGCCAAATATAAAATACTGTTTCAAGTCATATTTAGGAGGAGATAAGACAGCAAGTCAGCAATAATCAATAAAACAAAAAAACAAAACATTGCACCTAAGGAGATTTCAGACTCAAACCTTACTTCTGATTAAGCAGCATCACTGGTAGATTAGCCTTGAGAAATACAAGCATCTCAGCGTTTTTGGCACTCAGCCTGTTCCTCTTATCATCTAAAATATGTCCTGCTCTGCTGAAAAGTCGCTCGCTATCTACACTTGTGCAAGATGCACAGAGGAAGACCTAAAACTCACGCGCTAATAGTTGTTATTATGGGCCAAGTGACTTCCTGCTCGCGGGGTCACATGACGTCGCTGAACACTACCTACACTACGCTCGTGAAGTCGCGCTGAAACTCTGACCAGCACTCGTGGAACGCCTCTCGTCCAATCAAAGCACTCGGTCCCTTTATGACGTCGAGCCCAGTGTGCGCTTCGGCGCTCTCTGAGCGAATCGACGAACGCAAGAAAAAATGCTGTATGATATTCGTGGTATTGAAAGACCTTGCGTGCGTTCCTCCCCGAGGTATTTCTTTTGAGCAGACATTACAAACGGCATATTTGTTGTCTCTTTCCGACACTGTGTAATATTTCCAGACTGGCGACGCCATTTTGTAAATCGGTCGGGTTTGATCGGCCGTTTTGAGAACTCCGATCAAAACCGATCAAGGCCATATCGTCCGATACCGATCGGCGCCGATCAGATCGGAGCATCACTATTTTTTATAGTTTTAACATTTTTTTTATATAGCTGTTATTCCTACCATGCCTGCTATCTGTCAAAGTTGTGTGGATCTTTCAAAGAGAGTAGACTTATTGGAATATACTCTCCAGGGGCGACTCTCCGCACTCGAGAATCGCTACGCTAATGGTTCTCCACCCACGCAAGCCTTTGAAGAGGATTTAAATCAAAATTCACACTTCCCAAAGCTAACGAGGCAGGTGACAGCTGCAAAATTCACTGGACAGATGAATTATCCCCCGAAACTACTGAAAAGCAGCCAACTGAAGTCCTCGTTAGCACCGTTAGCATCATTAGCAACAGGTAGGCCCGAGCCATGGGCTTGCATGACTAAACAGAGCCGAGATAGGAGTCTGAGACACCGGCCCGCGGAGCAGCGAGTTGGCATGACTCCCAAGGCCCGAGATAAGAACATCAAAGTCACGCCAAGATTTCCCAGGCCTGGGAATCACGTGACTCCCCGGCCCCCCCCGGTGACTCCCCGGCCCGCAGACACGAGCTCAAGGTCACCCCCTCCTTCTTCTACTTCTCTGTGTGACATGCAGCGGATGAAACAGACTTCACCTCCAAAAGATACTTTGTTGATTGGAGACTCGGCGATCAGAAACGTAAGAGGTAAAAAATTACATATCCACTGTCTTCCTAACCTAACGGTCTCAGAAATAACAAAAGATTTGGAAGAAACACTGTCTAAAAACCCAGACACAAAGCGTCTTGTATTACATGTGGGACAAACCGATTCACGTAAAATGGGCTCAGTAGACTTGAGACGTGATTTCATGGAACTTTTCAATAGACTTGACAAGCTTAAGATTGAGACATTCATCTGTGGACCGCTACCCACTGTTGACAGAGGTAACCTGGAATTCAGCCGGCTCCTAAGCCTTAACACGTGGCTCTCTGGTGCGTGCCAACTTAAAAGGCTGAAATTCATTGACCACTGGAACATATTCTGGAGGCAGAGAGACCTATTCAAAAGAGATGGCCTCCACTTAAACAGATCGGGAGAATACCATTTGATGAACAACATACTCTTCAACCTCATAAACTCTGCTCCCCCTTCCCTCGCTCTTGAACCAACTGAAAGGCCTACAGCGCAGGATTCTTCAGACTCAGCACAGGCAGCTGAACTGCTCACTAGGGATGCTCCGATCTTGATTTTTGGGGCCGATACCGATCACCGATTTTTTTCCTCAAGATCAACCGATACCGATACCGATACCGATTTTTAAAAAAATACATAACTGTAGGCCTACTGACTGGATAGCCTACATATTTTTTGCTTTTTAGACAAAAGTTTTGATCCATTAGGCACCAAGCAAACGCAGACCCATTTTTATGGCATAGTAAAAGTCTGGCCTATCACCCAGTTAGGGCCTGAAGCCCAAGTCAGTCGATATGGCTGTATAAAAGACATCATAAACGTGGCCTTCATGGTTTACATACTGTTACGTCCTCCTATGTTTTCTGTTCAGTTATCTGTCTTCCCCAGGGGGAAAAAAAAAAAAAAACGTCGGTTTTTGCGATCGGCCATTTTTACCGATCACCGATCGAGTCATTTGGAGTGAAATCGGCCGATTTAAATCGGTGGCCGATAAATCGGAGCATCCCTACTGCTCACAGTGGATAAACTCTCCCCACAGTCCTGCGACTCATCACAGCCTACAGTAAAGGGCCTTCCAAACTCATCACAGCTGGCTGAAGTGCGTGCTGCAGATGACTTATCAATAGGGTTGGGTACCGTTTGGGTTTTATCCGGTACCGGTACCTAACCGATACTTTCAAAACGGTACCGGTACCAAAACGGTACTTAATTCGGTACTTTTGATTTTTTAAAAATGACATATATATATACTGTATATATATATATATATATATACGGTCGACAACATTAAACAGCTTTTCACTTTTGTATTGCTGAGGCACAATATATATTAGTTAAATATACACTCAAATTAAAATAAATGAAAATAAAACTCCTGAGCCTTGGGGACTCCATTAAGCTGGGGGTGCCTATCTTTGGTACTGATTTCGAATACGAGTACAGTACACACTTGTTCGGCAGCCCCTCAAGGACATCAGAATATTCTTAGAAAAGGGATCTAGTGAAGAGGCCTGCATAGCCCCCGGAACCAAGAAGACCAAGAGGAAATATAACTCTGATGAACTGGAGCCCTCCACCTCGTCAAAATCCAAACTCTGTTGCCGCTCAGCTACTACTACTCCCCTCCCCCTCTCTGGTCCATGATGACATGACGATTTTTCAGACACAGTAGTAGGATAAGGATATATCTACATGATATATACATGATCTGACACAGTACCCGAATATCAGGAGATCCCCGATCATGTTGTCCACCTGGCAGAGACGCAGCCACACATCCGCACTACGTCATCAACAGACGCGTCGAATCCTGGAGTGCACTGTCCAATCAAAGGCTTGCGTTCGTAAACTCGCTCTGAGAACGTCGCAGCGCACACTGGGCCCGACGTCATAAGGGGAGCAAGTCATTTGATTGGACAGAAGGCATTCCACGAGTGGTGATCAGAATTCCAGAACGAGTTTACGGAACGCACCCATAAATCGAGCGTCGCGTTATGCCAACCCGCTAGCGGAAGTTGCTATTAGCAACCTTCTCGTTATCCTTCCGTACTCGCTGCTTTCACTGAGTGGAAATTTAACAGGCGATGTGACGTCACGAGTCACCAGTAAAGTACCGAAATGAGGTACCGAAATCTCCTTTGCGATTCGGTACGGGTACATACCGAATGTAAAGTAACCGGTACCTACCGGTACCGATTTTCGGTACCCAACCCTACTTATCAATCTCCCCATCGCAACTGCCTAAACTGCGCTCCACAGTCGCCAGGGCAAAACTAATCATTAGCCAACTCGTTGAACCCCCACTAAGGCGACGGTCCAGCCCCTTTCCTCTCCCCCCACCCTCCCTCCATTTACATTTACATTTTTGGCATTTAGCAGACGCCTTATTCCAAAGCGACTTACAATCAATACATTTGAATACTAAGCATGTGAATCAGCAGTCCACCATTCGTTGCAGGAAGAGTACTCTAGCTCGGGCCCGGGGCCACTGATTTTTTTTTTTTATATTACTGGAGAAACTGAGAAACAGTACAAGGGGGGCAATAGAAGTTCTTAGGGACACAGAAGAGGGGAAAGCGGGTGTCTTTAGGAGACGTAGTGGTGAGGGTCAGAAGATGTCCCAGGAGGAGCAGTTAAGATGTAACTTGAAGAGATGGGTCTTCAGTCTACGACGGAAGATGGGTAGTGACTCTGCCGTTCTGACAGCCGTGGGGAGCTCATTCCATCAGCGGGGAGCCAGTGTTGTGAAGAGACGTGATCGGGCAGCCCGACTGCTGTGTAGAGGAGGTGGGGCCAGTCGGCCAGCCGAGGTGGAGGAGCGGAGTGAGCGGGCAGGGGTTTGGGGGGTTACCATTTCCTTCAGGTAGGCAGGGGCTGTCCCTTTAGCTGCCTGGTATGCAAGCACCCTCCCTGCCTCCGACCCCCCAAACCACTCTGCCCCCGACCCCCCAAACCACTCTACCCCCAACTCCCAGAGACACTCATCCACTGAGTCCACTGAGCTCTCCTTCCTCCAACTCACGCCGTTCCTGCCTTTCTCAGCTAAGTTAGAGAAAATGGTGAAGACAGGAGTAGAGCTCACCCCGAAAGCTGCTCCATCTCAGGCAACTCTCCATTCTACAACACCTGGCCCCACACTCCCTGTGACGCCAGCCTCATCAACAATGCCAGCCTCATCAACAATACCCATCGCCCTACCCCGCCACAGGATGCTATCTACACAACACCCATCCCCATCCCCCGGATGACACCCAGAATCAGTTGATGCTCTAACAGTCCCTGCTTCCATAGAGTTGATACCATTGACATTCCTGATATAAAGCTGGGACTCTCAACTCTTGCTATCCCTGTTCATATCAGTAACAGAACAGTTAATTGCAAGTCTGAATGCTTTATACACCCCTCAAATTTAATTTCTGTACCCTGGCACACACAGCCCACACAGAGACCAAACACAAAACCACTCAAGCTAGCACTTTTCAATGCCAGATCCTTAGCTAATAATTCTCTCTTAATCAACGATTTGATTAGCTCCTATGAACTAGATTTCTTATTTATCACTGAGACCTGGTTAGATAAAGATAACAAGACACCAATTCTTATTGAGTCAGCACCCCCCAATTTTAGAACCTTAGATGTCGTTAGATCCCACAAAAAAGGTGGTGGAATCGCCTCTTTCTTCCGAGACAGTTTTAACTGCAAACAGAAATCCTTCGGGGAATTTTTATCATTTGAATATCTTTCAGTTGTTTTTAAATGTTCCACTCAAATTATTTTTATAATTGTATACAGACTAGGGCTGTTACGATTAGTCAACGTCATCGACTACGTCAATACGTCGGTTTGCGTAATATGAGTCGGTTAGTCGTAAATAAACAAAATGGCTGCGACCAGTGCAAACACGGAGGCAGAGCCGGCGGCTAAAAGACTTCGCCCACGATCGTCCAAAGTATGGGAGTACTTTACAAAAAAAGAAACCAATGGCAATGTGGTGGTCTGTAAACTGTGCAAAAATGAAATGGCCTATCACAGCAGTACGACTGCAATGAACGAGCACCTCAAGCGAAAGCATCCTGGAGCTCTTTGTGAAGACAGCCGCAAGATAGCACCGTAAGTCACCGTTGTATTTCTGTTCACTTTTCCGGCCGTGTATCAGTGAAAAATGGATAGCTACTAGCTAATGTTACACAAGCAATGTAGCTCACCACAGTTTGTATGTCTTGTCTTCTGGTGTTAGTAACGTTAGCTATGTAGCTGGCTAGCTACGGTAGCCTTACTAGCCTATTGTTATTGTGGTGCTCGCACCTACTGTACGTTATCTAGCTCGTAGCTCGCATGCTACGTTAGCATCAATTTAGCTAATCATAACATAGCAGCGAGAGTAACGTTAGCTAGCCATGTAGCTACTAGCTAGCTATGTGTTGTGGTGATGGACAGACTTCTAAATGGCCATGTTGGCTAAACATAGCAGTGAGGTGGAAATTAAGGGGCCTACACATGATAAGAAATGTGTGCTTTTTTTATTTTCAGGAGGCAAAGCAGTGTGGAGGACTTTTTCCACAAAAAGAACACAACTCCATGCACACCCCAGATGGCTGCTCAGCTTTCTAACTGCATCTTACAGATGATCGTCAAGGACATGAGACCTGTTGCTATTGTGGAGGGTCAAGGCTTCCGTGAGATGATCAAAGTGTACTTTGATACTAGCATTTTGTAGCACATTGATAGCAGCTTGCCTCCCCGAGTCTGACCCAACCTGTCACTGACAGCGCAGACCTGCAGTAGCCAGCTAACTATGTGTCAATACAAGTCATAACATTAACAGCTATTATATGTTTTGAAAGTAGATGTTGTTAGAGACGTGGATCAAGCAGCATTTATTTGATGTGTTTATGTTCAAGAAGGCCTGCCATCGGGCTGTAGTGGCACCAGACTTCACTGTTAGGCCATTTATCTCACACATATAGAGATTATATTTAGCAAAAATAATTTGTCATGTCAATCATTTGATTTGATTTGAATTCATACTGCGATATTTGTTTGTTCTATTTGGAGTGGGAGAGAGAATGGTTTTGTTGGAGTGTTGCAGAAAGAGCTGAGCTACAGCATTTGTTGGAAAACGGGTCCCCTCATAATACAAGGACTTGAAGTTAACTTTTATATTTTATAATATTATATTTTATGTTGGACTGTAAGAAAGAGAGGATATTTTTTGTTGTGTGGAATATTGCCCTGCAGTGCAAGAATAATTGAATAAAATACTGAAATGTTGATAAGAGAAGTTTTTGACATTTATTTTGGGAAAATTAAGCGATACATTAATCGAACAGCAAAAAAATAATCGCTAGACTAATCGTTAAATTAGTCGTTAGACTAGCCGACTAATCGAAAAAATAATCGATAGATTAATCGATAGAAAAATAGTCGTTTGGGACAGCCCTAATACAGACCACCCCAATACTCTACTAGCTTCTTTAATGAACTTACAGAGCTTCTCTCCATCATTACTACTGAATTTAATGGTCTGATCATTGCTGGTGATTTCAATATTCATGTAGATAACTCAGAGGACAACAAAGCCAAAGAACTCTCTGTTCTGTTAGATGTTTTTGAACTTCAACAACATGTGAACCTCCCTACTCATAATCGAGGTCACACTCTGGACCTTATCATCACCAAAGGCCTAGATATTTCAAATGTTGTTGTAACTGACATTGCCCTGTCTGACCACTGTTGCATATTCTTTGACGTATCTATCTTTCCTGTTATTCAAACTATGTCTAAAACTATTTCAAAACGATATATCAATGAAAAGACCAGTGCACTGTTCACACAGGCCTTTTCCCTAGCCCCCCCCCCCCCCCCTTCTACACGATTTCAACTTAAAAATCACAAAAACCATTGATGATATTGCACCCATTAGATCCAAATGCATCTCTGGTAAGCAAAAAGCTCCCTGGAGAACTGCCCCATCCGTAAAGACCCAAAAAAGAGAATGTCGTAAAGCAGAGCGCAGATGGAGAAAAACAAACCTTCAAGTCCACTATGATATCTATAAAGAGAATCTTCAGAACTATAACTTAGAAATAAGAAGTGCCAGGCAATCATTTTTCTCTAAGATCATAAACAATAACATCAATAATGCCCGCATCCTTTTCAGAACTGTTGACAGACTAACAAATCCCCCAACACCCATTGCTCAGGAATTTCACTCAACTAGTAAATGCAATGAGCTTGCATCCTTTTTTAACAATAAAATAGAAACCATTAGACAAGGCATTAGGTCTTCTGTGTCAGGCATGAAAAACATGTCCCCATTAACAACCCCAAATAGGGCGGACATAACAACCATGTCACAATTTAACACCATTGATTACAAGACCCTAGATAAAATCATGTCACGTGTTAAACCATCCACCTGTGCCCTTGATGTCCTGCCAACAAGCTTTTTAAAAAACATATTTAGCTGCATGGCAGGCGAACTAATACAAATAATTAACACCTCCCTTTCATCAGGAATCTTCCCTGAAGCCCTGAAAACTGCAGTTATTAAGCCTCTACTAAAAAAGAACGGCCTAGACCCATTTGTACTAAACAACTACAGACCCATATCAAACCTTCCCTGTACAGGAAAAATTATTGAAATGGTTGCCCACGAACAACTTAGCAATTATTTGACCCTAAATGATCTCTTTGATGACTTTCAATCAGGCTTTCGCCCCCTACATAGCACTGAAACGGCCCTTATTAAGGTCCTTAATGACATTCGCGTAAACACAGACTCCGGAAAAATCTCAGTTTTGGTACTACTAGATCTTAGTGCTGCCTTTGACACTGTAGCCCATGACATTCTAATAGATAGACTAAAAACCTGGGTAGGACTTTCGGGCACTGCCCTAAACTGGTTTAGATCCTACCTACAGGACAGGAGCTACTATGTCTCCATTGGCAACTTTGTATCTGACCAAATTAAAATGACATGTGGGGTTCCCCAAGGGTCAATCCTTGGCCCCCTTCTATTCAATCTCTACATGCTTCCATTGGGACACATCATAAAAAAGAACAAAATTGCCTACCACAACTATGCGGATGACACTCAAATCTACATAGCCCTCTCACCGAACGACTATAGTCTAGTGATGCTCCGATCTGATCGGCGCCGATCGGCATCGGCCGATATGGCCTTGATCGGTTTTGATCGGAGTTCTCAAAACGGCCGATCAAACACGACCGATCAGTTTACAAAATGGCGTCGCCAGTCTGGAAATATTACACAGTGTCGGAAAGAGACAACAAATATGCCGTTTGTAATGTCTGCTCAAAAGAAATACCTCGGGGAGGAACGCACGCAAGGTCTTTCAATACCACGAATATCATACGGCATTTGCTGCGTTCGTCGATTCGCTCAGAGAGCGCCGAAGCGCACACTGGGCTCGACGTCATAAAGGGACCGAGTGCTTTGATTGGACGAGAGGCGTTCCACGAGTGCTGGTCAGAGTTCCAGCGCGACTTCACGAGCGTAGTGTAGGTAGTGTGCAGCGACGTCATGTGACCCCGCGAGCAGGAAGTCACTTGGCCCATAGCAACAACTATTAGCGCGTGAGTTTTAGGTCTTCCTCTGTGCACCTTGCACAAGTGTAGATAGCGAGCAACTTTTCAGCAGCAGGACATATTTTAGATGATAAGAGGAACAGGCTGAGTGCCAAAAACGCTGAGATACTTGTATTTCTCAAGGCTAATCTGCCAGTGATGCTGCTTAATCAGAAGTAAGGTTTGAGTCTGAAATCTCCTTAGGTGCAATGTTTTGTTTTTTTGTTTTATTGATTATTGCTGACTTGCTGTCTTATCTCCTCCTAAATATGACTTGAAACTGACTGACTTGAAACAGTATTTTATATTTGGCTATAGCCTGTTTATGTTGCAGTTTAGTTTGGGTATGTTTATTGTTCCTCAGGAAAGCTACAGTATAAGCTCCAAGTTCTCTAAGAGCCCCTAGTTCCTCTCATTCGAGTGGAATGTTGCACATTTGATGTGACAGTGTACATTTTATTTATTATGATTTTTATTTTCACATTTTATTTGTTTTTCCTGAAGTAAGCTACAGGTGGTTGTGAATTCAATAAAACAGATGGTCGTCAATTCATGATACTTTCTCATCTCCTAATTTCATTTAAATACTTAATATACAATGTCAATGGTGTTAAGAATAATTAAAAACATAAATAATGCTACACAATAAATAGAATGCTTCAATTGCCATTTTCGACGCTGTGATCGGTGATCGGTGATATCGGATCGGCAGATCACTGATTCCAGTGATCGGTGATCGGCACCAAAAACCCTGATCGGAGCATCTCTACTATAGTCCCATTGACAATCTCTGTAATTGCATTGAGCAAATAAACGCCTGGATGACACAAAACTTCCTCCAACTAAACAAGGACAAAACAGAGATAATTGTATTCGGTGCACCTGACAAAAGATCGAAAGTCAGTGCAAAACTTGATTCTCTCTCTCTTCACAGTAAAAAACAGGTCAGAAATCTTGGTGTAATTCTAGACTCCGATCTAAACTTCAACAGCCACATAAACTCAATAACTAAATCAGCCTACTATCACCTGAAAAACATAACAAGAATGAGAGGTTTCATGTCCAAGCAAGACCTTGAAAAACTCATCCATGCATTTGTTTCGAGTAGACTTGATTATTGTAATGGTCTACTAACAGGCCTATCTAAAGGAGCTGTTCGTAAATTGCAGCTCATCCAAAACGCCGCTGCTAGGGTCCTAACAAAAACAAAGACATTTGAACACATTACACCAATCCTGAGATCCCTGCACTGGCTACCAGTCTCTCAGAGAATTGAATTCAAAATCCTCCTAATTACATACGAATCACAAAATGGTCTTGGACCAAAATACATATCAAATCTCCTCCCACCCTATATTCCCGCAAGGTCCCTAAGGTCAGCTGAGACAAATCAGCTAATAATTCCAAGAGTAAAAACAAAACACGGTGCAGCAGCTTTCAGTCACGCTGCTGCATGCTCCTGGAACAAACTCCCTGAAGAAATCAAACAGGCCCAAACCCTTAAAATATTTAAATCTAAGCTAAAAACCTTCATGTTTTGCACCAGTTATGATTAAACACAAACACTTCAATGTCTTTTTTCCATTAACTATTGTCTTTTTAAATGTTTTATCTATTTACTTCTTATATTTGCTTTTATTCATTGTAATTTTTATTTTCTTGTGCTCCTCTTGCTGTATTTTTAAATAATGCATGTAAAGCACTTTGAATTGCCCCTGTTGTATGAAATGTGCTATACAAATAAACTTGCCTTGCCTTGCCTTTTGTATATGTTTTGTATGTATACATGTTTTGTATGTTAATTTGTTAATTGTTAATTGTTAATTTTATTTATAAAATAACAATAAACATAATATTATATGTATTGTACATTTGTATAGTTCATTTGTTCTTTAAATAATAACTCGCAAGACCACACCTCAACTGAATTAGTTGGGAATGTGGGATGTAAATGTATTGGATACAGATCCAGTGACTGCGAAGAACACAAGAACTAAGAAGAACTCCAAGACGCCAGACCCATCAAGATGTAGCACATGTTGTAGAATGTTGTAGAATGAACTCGTGATTGCTACTGGTGTTTCATAACGTGGTTCCAGTGTTAGCAGCATTCGGCAGAAATCTTCATTTTCCGCAACACTGTTGCAAATATACCCAGTTCAACACAACACACCTTGTAAATATACCCAGCGATAGACTTGGTAATAGTCGTAGCCTCTGGGAGTAAAAGGGAAGCCTGGTCTGCCTCTTAGACATGACTACATCGTAATGATTACAAAGATGCCACTTGAAATGCATGAAATCCAAGTTTATTACATATCCGTAAAAAAAGTGCAACTTCTCTGCTTTCAGAAACTGTTTGATTTTTTTAGATTGGGCATATAGTTCATGAATTACGATAGTTTGAAGGAACGTTGTAAAATCCTTTCTAGACACGAATCTATCGGCATTAGTCAAATACATGCTCACATCCAGTCATCCGCTCACTGCTCTCCATCAAAAATGGCACATCCATCAATAATATTACATAATAACAACTGCTCTGATTAGATTGCTTAGATTGTTTAATACATCAACGGGGGGAAAGCGAGATGAACTCGCGAGTATCATGCTTCCTCCATTGAACGGAAAGTCCTATCTATTCCATGCAAAGTGTTTTAGCCTTCCCCCTTTCCACTGGTAATAAGGAATTGACAAGAATAGATCGATATAAATAGATCAACATAATGCAGCACTATCATGCACAGATCAGCCTTAAAACATGTAACGTTATATATATAACGGAGCGATGTATTTCTACAGAAAGGCTGACTGACGCGGGGCTCATACAATCTCCGTGTGTGAAAGAGGCTTGAATGTTGAAATAACAGTAATAGTATTACAATGTTCATTGATAAAATGACATAAGGGATGGAAAGGGGTTTTAGAAGGGGGATGACGAAGCGCGCTCGACTGAGGAACAGCATAGGCACAGGACATAGCATAGTCGTAGCCTCGGGGAGTTAAAGGGAAGCCTTGTCTGCCTCTTAGACATGACTACATCGTAATGATTACAAAGATGCCACTTGAAATGCATGAAATCCAAGTTTATTACATATTCACCTAGTATTTGACTGACTGTCAGTCACGAATGGTCCCAGTATTGTGGCTTCAGTTGGGTTGTAATTGTGCTTGCTGCAGAGCACAATGTTATTGCTGATATTTTTGTTTTAATCCTGTTCTTTTACCAACTGTTAAGACAACAATAAAGTAAACTAGTTACTTTAGCTAGCTAAAGATATTGGCCCCCCAAATAATTTTACAACTTATAATTATGTTTAGGGATGCACGATATTATCGGCACCGATATTTATCGGCCCGATAATGGGAAATTAATGTTTATCGGTATTTATCGGTTTTATAACATTTTAGCCGATATTTAACCGATAATATGAAGCCGGAAATATAAACATGCCTTCCCCGGTGGCGAATTTGCGGAACCTAGGATGGTAGGGGAAGGTAGGGCAATACCGCTACCTGATTGGTTGGCGAAGCAGGGAAGGCGAGTCGGCAGCCAATGAGGGGGCTCTTCACGAGTGCTTCGCCAACCAATCAGGTAGCGGTATTGCCCTACCTTCCCCTACCATCCTAGGTTCCGCAAATTCGCTCCCCGGTGTGGACATTCTTCACAGTTTCTGAGGCAGATAGTGCGTTTGCAATTTGCAATACATGTTCGACAAAAGTTCGGAGAGGAGGGCAAAGGTCTACGAGTTACAACACAACGAATCTCATAAGTCACCTTAAGATTCACCATTGCAAGCACGCTGTATGGAAGGAATATCAACACTAGTAGCCTAGTAGCCTAGCCGCGAAAAAAAAAGCTGCTGTGCCTATTGAACACGCATTTGAAAACTGCAGGAAGTTCACTCGAGAGACAGCTCAAAGGCTCAAGCAATCAATGAAAAAATAATGGAGTTGATGGCCCTCGACGACCAGCCTTTCTCTGTAGTAGAAGATAAAGGATTTCGTGCCCCGCGGTGGCGTAGCGGTCTAAGCACTAGCCACTAGTGCAAGCTGCCCACGGGGACTGGGATCGAATCCCGGTCTCGCCAGATCCGGATACGGCCGAGGCACACAGGGAGCGGCATATTGAGCGGCCGCTCCAGAGGGCGGTATAGGACTATTTCCGGACAAGGATCCGTCGCGCAACAGCGCCCCCGGGGTGCCGGAATAACGGTGCTGGGCTCGAGGAGCCAGTCAGCTAGTCTGCCTGGCGATCTCCTCTGGGGCTGCCGGCCACGGGGTCGTGCGGCGGATCCTATGCAATAGGCAGGGGATAATTGGATGCTAGGTTGGGTTCAATTGGATACCAAATTGGGTGAAAAAGGGATCAAATCTGAAAAAACAAATGTATAAAAAAAAAAAAAAAAAAAAAAAAAAAAAAAGAAGATAAAGGATTTCGCCAGCTAATTTCACATTTAGAGCCCCGGTATACACTCCCAAGTCGCCGCTATTTTGCAGACGTGTGCCTGCCTGCTCTGTATGATACAGTCGCCACACACATCCATAGTCTGATCGATACTAGCGTAAGCCAGATAAGTTTTACCACGGACATATGGACTTCTGACGTTAGTCCAGTCAGTATGCTTAGTTTGACGGCCCAGTGGCTGGATGAGGACTTCAATATGAAGAAGACACTGCTGCATGCGCAGGAGTTCTCCGGTTCGCATACTGCGACAGCCATCCGCGGGGCTTTTGAAACCATGTTTGGAGAAGGCTTAGGTGAGCCTTTTTTGTTTTCATAAAAGGAGGCCAGATCTTGGCTAAAAAAAGCATTGTGCACTGTCTATAACAGATTCTGTTTGTTAGAGGAAATAATAAATAAACATTTGAAGAGTCAGAAGTGTTCTCTTTGTTGTGTTAACAATAGTGATGTAAGTTAGATTTGGTGAGATCACTATGGAATATTAAATCATCAATCTTTGCTCACTACATAGCCTTTCTTACCTTCAGGTGTGCATGAACTACAGGTTATGAACTGTGAAATTATATCTGAATGGTCTTTATTGTCATTGATATAGTACCAAACAACGAAATTTGGGAGGGGGGGCTCCCCTGGTGCTAGGAAAGATTTTTAAAAAAATAAATATCGGTTATCATATCGGTTATCGGCCACGAGAAGCGGGTAAATATCGGTATCGGTATCGGTTGGGAAAAATGCATATTGTGCATCCCTAATTATGTTACGAAGTTTCTCCGCATTGAAGGTATATAAGCAACGCAGGGTGCGCTCGTAAATTCGCTCTGAGAGCGCCGGAGCGCACACTGGGTTCAACGTCATAAAGGGACCAGGTAATTTGATTGGACAAGAGGCATTCCATGAGTGCTGATCAGATTTCCAGGGCGAATTTACGAACGCAGCTAGCGAACAGAAGACGAAAAAAACGTCAGATCAGATATATAAACAGGTTATTTTGATAAACTGGACACATTTTGGGAATGTATATGGTTACTTTCACACCTGAAAACATATTAAAAATTCATAAAATGACATGTTAACACTTGTATTGCCAAAATTACAGCTTTTAGCCAATGGAAGTTAAAATGGACGATTTAAATTGCCCGCTGCTAGCCGGTGCGAAATGCATTCTGGGGAAAAGACGGTGGCTGCGCTTTTTTCCCATGGGTTGTATGTAAAAAGACGGTGAAAAGGCGCTGAAGGCGGCGCTTTTTTCTAAAAAAAGACGTCAAGTGTGAACGCCCCCTAACCAGACACTTAACCCTTCTAACCAGACACTTAACCCTTCTAACCAGACACCTAACCCTTCTAACCAGACACCTAACCCTTCTAACCAGACACCTAACCCTTCTAACCAGACACCTAACCCTTCTAACCAGACACCTAACCCTTCTAACCAGACACCTAACCCTTCTAACCAGACACTAAACTCTCTACTCCCTCCACCTGTCATTCTAACCAGCCTGGGAGTAACTCTACCAACAACCTAACAGGGAGGACATGAACACAACTCACTGTTACTAGGATAAAACACACACACATCAAGTATGTTGCTATATCATTTGATGTGTGACCAGAAAATGGGGCATAACATAGTAAAATACATAAATATAATATGTATGTATAAATATAGGCATATATGGCTTTTTCTGATGCAGTTACATGTGTCAAGACAATGAAGGCTTGTTGCTTTATCCAGACCACAGGACATGGTTCCAGTAACTCATGTTCTTGGATTCATTGTCTTCAGCAAACTGTTTGCGGGCTTTCTTATGCATCGGTTTCAGAAGAGGCTTCTGTCTGGGGCGACGGCCATACAAACCGATTTGAGCACTGGGCACTGACAGGCTGACATCCCACTTCTGCAACCTCTGCAGCAATGCTGGAAGCACTCGCACGTCTATTTTTGGAAACCAACCTCTGGATATGACGCTGAGCACGTGGACTCAACTTCTTTGGTCGACCCTGGCGAGGCCTGTTCCGAGTGGAACCTGTCCTGGAAAACCGCTGTATGATCTTAGCCACTGTGCTGCAACTCATTTTCAGGGTGTTGGCAATCTTCTTATAGCCAAGGCCATCTTAGTGAAGCGCAATAATAATTTTTTCCAGCCACTCAGAGAGTTCCTTGCCATGAGGTGCCATGTTGTCCAGCATTCAGAGAGAATTGTGCCCAAAACACCAAATTTAACAGCCCTGCTTATCATTTAGACCTGAATCCTTGTAACACTAACGAGTCACATGACACCAGGGCGGGAAAACAACATCATTGGGCACAATTAGGACATGTTCACTATGGGGTGTACTCACTTTTGTTGCCAGCTGTTTAGACATTAACAGCTGTGTACTGAGTAATTTTCAAAGGACAATAAATCTATACTGTTATTCATGCAGCACACTGACTACTTTAAGTTATATCAAAGTTTCAGTAGGATAATGTTATCCCCTGAAAGGATATAACAGAATATTTGTAAAAATCTAAAGGGTGTACTCACTTTTGAGATATACTGTATATTTATATATACAGCATATGGATGTTACGTGCCTGTTACCTGCCGCTTTCAGTTCTAATAGTTTAGATCTCGCAACCAGGGAAACGCCTTAAAGGGAGCAAGACACGAATCTACCGGCATTTGACTGCCGCTGGACTGAGGAACAGCATAGGCACAGCACATCGCCATAATAGCGATTTTTTTGTTATGCTTGTTGCAAGAGCCAGATATGGTCCTGTCATATGTGTTGTAATTCACTGTGTGGGCATGGGGTGGCGCTGTCACAATACCTGAGGCAGGTCTTTATAAGGTAGTACATTTGTTGTTATCGTCAGGTGTTGACCCCGGAAGGGCAAATAGGTTTGACCGCAAGGGCGCTGAGTTTGTGATTATTATTGTTTTGTATCAGTGATTAAGCCATAGATGGCAATCAGGAACGCAATAAAGGTTTATTATGCAGCAAACCAATGACTACGGATCGTGTATAACCAACAGCACACATCAAACTAGAACGCACGGCGTGTCAACCAGAGTCCGCGGGTTAGCATCTCAGTAGCTCAGTATTAGACTGTGCTCCTTTAACACTTGTTGTAAATAAAAGTTCTATGATGCATTGAAATTACATTAAACTAAGATAATACGATGGTTAGCATAACTTTTCTAATCTTTATTAATAGGTTATTACAGAAACAGTAAGTGACATTTTCCTAGAGCGAAATCTGTTGTGGTATTTAAAGATGGCGGTTAGCGAAGAAATCTATGAACATGGGATGACGATTTCCATTGACCAATCAACGGTGTGCAGCGTCACACGTCACACGCAGCCTGGCAAAAAGGTACCTTTCGGCCCTGTAGTTCCTGCTCGTGAAGGGTAGCTAAAGAACCGTGCCGTACCGTGCCGTGCTGACCCGGGCCGACAAATGGAAAAGCGCCATTATACTTTCAAATTGAACATGATAAATATGTTGTCTATGTGCAATCACAGTATCTATTTGACTAAAAACATGTACAATCTAATTCCGATTTTGTGTTTTTCTTATTATTACACTGTTATTACACTCTTATAACATGCAGTCAGTTGTAAATAACTGACAGATTTGGAAAAATGGGCCAAAGCAGCCAGACGGTGTGGCGGGACGCGTGCTGGCAGACTGTGCTGACCAGCTGGCGGGGGAGAAACATGTCTTTTATACAATAATGATGATCTTATCATTCACTGAAGACTGGATGAATAACAAGAATGGTATGTGACTAAAAGTGCAGGTGCTAGATAAAGAGAGACTCTCACTCCCTTCTCTCCAAGGCTAAAGTGAAATAGTTATGCTCTGTGTTATCTGTACCCACGTGATGTTGTACAATAACTGAATGTTGAAACTATAAGAAGAACCAACCCCATAGAGAGGTGGGCTTTGTACTTTGGAATAGGGCTGGGCAAACGATCAACATTTCTTTTTCGATAATCGCAAGAATTAACGATCAATTATCGATTAATCGATAAGCTTTTTTTTTCATTTAAAAAAAATAATTTAAAAATATTGGAAAAAAAATTAAAAAACGTTTTTCATTAAAACAAAAACAAAAATCCTTGGGGAAAAAACTTTATTTGTGTTGCCATTGCACACATTCATTCATTCACTTTCAAACTAGACACTACAGTCAGATAACAATCCTCTTAAACAAGGCAGTGAGTAGCCTAAATTGTTTAACTTTAAAACACATTTTACGTTATAAATAAAAATATAGAAAATAAGTAACTCACCATAGGAGCAGTAAAAAACAGTTACTCACAAATAGGAGGATGACTGAAAACGTTAGTGTCCTTAAGAGCGTCCAGCTTAACTTAAATGTAAACTCCAGCGAGAGACTGTAGGCGGCAGGCCTTCTTGTTCTTGTTCAAAGATGATCATGTTAACATGTTCAGGGGTGAGAGACGAACGCAATCTGGTGACACGTGGACAAACTAATTTCCATTATTATTATTATTAAAAAAATACAAAAATACAAATATTAACGATTATCGAGCAAAATATTTTGTGATCGACCAAGATCCTTATCGATCAATTATCGATCGTCGATCATTGATGCCCACCCCTACTTTGGAACCCTATGTTGACTGGGGCCCACCCGCTGTGCCGACGGACCACGATGCCGACAGTTTATTAGCGGATTTCTGCGAGAGCTGACAAGACGGTACATGTGGGAAAACTAGGGTTAGGGTTAGGTGCTAGGGTGCTACGGTTAAGGTTAGGGTTGGGGTTAGGGGTAGGGTTGGGGTTAGGGATAGGATTAGGGTTAGGGTTAGACATGCCAGCATGTACCAAGTCGACGTAGCACCTAACCCCAACCCTAGTTTTCCCACATGCACCTAGACAGAGAAGCGGAGAGCATTCACATGCAGGGAGGGCTGTCGGCACAACGGTCCGTCGGCATATTGATGCGGCACCATGTTGACTGTACAGAAGCTCCTCTTGCAAGATTGAAATAAACACTCTGAAATGACATTAGTTAGAAAGGGATACAATCAGTAGGCAGTGTTTCCTCTATATGCATTTATTCGTGGCGGGCCGCCACGAATACATTTTCTCCGCCACTAATTGATTCAGTCCACTTTATGACCGGAGAACAGAAAAAATCAGATTGAAGCTAGTTTAGGCCGCTTTCAGACATACATTTCGTTCCGATTTAGGATGTAGTAAGTTACAATATGTTACAATGTTGCAATTAACCTCGTCGACGCGCTTGCAAAACAGTTTTGTGATTGGTCCGAATTTAGCGGGACATTTGGATTTCTGGAAATCCCTTCCCTCTCTCTTAGCCCGTCGCCCGTCCCTTTAATCCCGTAAGCGTATCCTAATCGAAAATGCAACATCATCAGCGACGACCTTGGGTTCTTGCATTTACTGCTGTTCTCTGGTTCATGTTCTTATACCAGTGTTCACTATAGAGTATTTAAAATGAACATTCGTATTAATGTAGTCTAGTCTCTGATGTTCATGGTCAACTAAATCAGGCTATTTTGTGAAACAAATAATGTTCCCGAGCAGCCTCGCATCTAACGCTAGCTTCGAACTATTGATAGCATAAACGTTGGTAAATGTCACAAACGACACAGTATTGGCAGGGGGAAAGAAGGGGAGTCGGATTTACATGCTGGAAAAACATGCAGCTAAAATTCAGGGACAATAAGAGACACAACGGAGCTGTGGTCGCGTGGTCTAATTACAGGGCAATATGCGCGGGGCAAAAACAATCTATTGCCTCCCAAATCACCACGAACAGAACGGCGGAGGTACGGGTAAACAGGGCACATATTTTTTAAAATGTTGCTACCCTCTATTTTTCGGTGAAATTACGTCTTTGTATTGAGCGCCAGTGCGTGTTGCATACGCTACGCGCGCGAAAAAAGAACACTCCGCCACTAATGTGAAAAATCCTGGAGGAAACACTGAGTAGGCCTACAGAAAAATACAATCTCATAACAGTCTTGTTAGTCTTCGTCCAGTGTAAAGTCAATCTTGTAACTATGTGAAGCCTCCAGTCATGTAACTGTAGTCATTCTCCTAGTAGTCCAGACTGAGGAGGTTTATTTACTGTCAACAAACGGCATGAACGCGCAACTTCCACCAGAGAACCTACACGGACACTTTCACATAGCGGTTCATTTCATCCATATCAACTTCAGCACACAGCAGCTATGTAACTTAGAGCATCACGGACATTTCAGGTGAATGAAACAGCTGCATTACAGAGACGCTCATGTTTCTTACCTGCGCTCATGCGATATTCACCTTGTTATGATCGAGCTGCTCAACTTCCTCACGACCAGGAAGTAGTTACTACAACAACTTCCGCTTTGGAGGAAACGTCACAATAAAAGCTCAAATGTTTATTGAAACGTTGATATAACATTTGATTAGGAACAGTATAGTAATACTATAGTATAGTATTATAATATAATGTATATTATTATATACACTACCGTTCAAAAGTTTGGGGTCACTTAGAAATGTCCTTATATTTGAAAGAAAAGCACTGTTTTTTTCAATGAAGATAACATTAAATTAATCAGAAATACACTCTATACATTGTTAATGTGGAAAATGAAATTGTCTGGGTGACCCCAAACTTTTGAACGGTACTGTATATATATATAATATAGTAATATTAGGAACAGTTTAGTAATACTGGGCCTCCCTTTGTAAATGACCCATTTAAAGACAACGTGTCTAAGTTATATTGTAGTTTAGTTTATTTCGTTTATTTGTAAAGGGACAATGCATTTTATGTAAATACGCCAGATTTAGCCAGAACAGAAGGCAAATTTTCATCTGTAGTCCCTTGCAGTGTATATAGCCTACTATATATGGCGGCCTGGGAAAACCCTTCACATGGTGGCATTTTGACATTTTCATTTTTTATATTTCCATAAATTAGAAGTTCTCAGCTATTCATAACTGGTTGAATGACTGAGATAGCCCTTTATTTTAAAAAGTTATGAGCATTTTAATGTATCATGTCAAAAAAAGTGAAAGGCTTCAAACCACAGGATCGACGTGACGTTGACTTTAACGGTACGTCAACGTGACGTTGTTGTTAACGGTACGTCAACGTGACGTTGTTTCGCTAGCAAACTACCCACCACAAAAACATAAAAATAAGTACTTTCTCTTTTGTTTTCTTAAAATGTTTATTCACCATAATGTAGTATGGAGTTCAAAGTACTAGAATACCACATAATATCAAATAATATAAAAATATAATATCAAAATATATATATTGTGAGACAGTCCACCATGGATGTCTTTCCCTGTTGTTGTTGTTGTTGTTGTTGTTGTTGTTGTTGTGTTTAAGAAAAAACACTGGATAAGGTATACACCAACATCAAGCGTGCTTACAAGGCTAGACCGCTAGCTCATCTAGGCATGTCTGACCATGTGTCAATCCTCCTGATCCCAGCCTACACAACCATGAGGAAAAGTGCTCCCATCACCACTAAGACTGTCAGAACCTGGCCAGAAGGGTCCGCTCCACTGCAGATCTGCCTAAATGACACCCCATGGCAGGAATATGAGCATGAGGACCTGGAACAGTTCACGTCGTCGGTTCTGAACCACATAGTGAACTGCACCAACTCAGTCATCGTGGACAAACGGGTCCGGGTCTACCCCAACACGAAGCCATGGATGACTGGGAAGGTCCAAAAACTGATCAACGAGAGGGACAACGCCTTCTTCGCAGGGAAGAGCACACCGCTGTACAGCACCACCAGGGCTAACCTAAAGCGCGGCATCAAAGAGGCCAAGGCAGACCACAGAGAGACGATTGAGGAATGCTTCCTGAGCAACGACTCCAGGCGGATGTGGCAGGGGGTTCAGCACATGACAAACTTCAGAGCCAACAGGCTCACAGCCGCAGAGGACGACCCCCTGCTGGCGGAAAAGCTGAACTCCTTCTACGCCCGGTTCGACGAGGGGCGAACGGAGGTAACCACAACACAAACACCACTCTCTCCAGCTCTCAGCAGCCTCACCCTCACAGAGCATGAAGTGAGACGCGTGCTGAAGGCGGTGGACCCCAGGAAAGCCTCGGGGCCGGATGGCGTCCTGGGACGGGTGCTGAGGGACTGCGCCGACCAGCTGGCCGGGGTTTTCACCAACATCTTCAACCAGTCCCTGTCCCAGGCCACCATCCCACCCTGCCTGAAAACCTCAACTATCATCCCAGTCCCGAAGAAAAGCACGGTGAGCTGCCTAAACGACTACCGCCCGGTGGCACTCACACCAATCATCATGAAGTGCTTCGAGAAACTAGTCCGGGCCCACATACTCACACGCCTCCCACCCAACCTGGATCCATACCAGTTCGCCTACAGAGCCCACAGGTCCACAGAGGACGCCATCGCGACGACTCTCCACGCCACTCTATCCCACCTGGAGAGGGGAAACAGCTACGCGAGACTGCTCTTTGTGGACTTCAGCTCTGCCTTCAACACCATCCTTCCAGACAGGCTAGTGACCAAACTACTAGACCTGGGACTATCACACTCTATATGTGCATGGATCAAGGACTTCCTGACCGACCGCCCCCAGAGGGTGCGGGTGGGCTCCCACACCTCCACAGCCCTCAGACTCAGCACTGGGTCCCCCCAGGGCTGCGTGCTAAGCCCCATCCTCTACAACCTCTACACCTACGACTTCACCCCCGTCCACCCCAGCAACTCCATCGTAAAGTTTGCAGACGACACCACCTGTGCAAGGTTAACAACCTGCTGCTGAACAAGTCAAAGACCCAGGAAATCATCGTGGACTTCAGGAGGAAAAAGTCTGAGGTCCAGCCCCTGCTCATCGACGGAGAGAGCGTGGAGAGAGTCTCAGCCCTCCGATTCCTGGGGGTGCACATACAGGATGACCTGTCCTGGAAGAACAACACAGCAGCCACCATCAAGAAGGCACAACAGCGGCACCTGGCTTCATTCATTAAACATAACAACTCAAAATGTAAGACACTTGTTGCAAATTATTGTGGTGTGTGTGTGGTATAGTTCCATAAATACATAAAAAAAACATCACACCTTGAACATTGTTTTCAGTGAGTATTGTTGTGTGTAATGGATCTTCTGTAGTGTTTGCATTGAGTTGTGATACAGTACAGTAGTGTACATGTTACGGTACATGTGGGAATACAGTAGGATACATGTGGGAAAACTAGGGTTAGGGTTAGGTGCTAGGGTGCTAGGGTTAAGGTTAGGTTTAGTGTTTTTGGAGCCTGATTCTCTGAAATGTTTCAGACCTTTTTAGTCTGACCCACCTCAGAAAAGGAGGGATTGCATTGGCCATCCTCTGTTATTACTCTGGTGTGTTTTGGGTAATCCAACGAATTATAACTGACTAGAGGGGGGGGGGGGGTGTTTTGTTAGGTTTTGGGGGGGGGGAAATGCTAGGGTTAAGGTTAGGGTTAGGATTAGGGGTAGGGTTAGGGTTATGGTTAGGGTTAAGGTTAGGGTTGGGGTTAGACATGCCAGCATGTACCAAGTCACCCTAGCACCTAACCCTAACCCTAGTTTTCCCACATGTACCGTATTCCCACATGTACCGTAACATACAGTACATACTGTATTTTCTGTAGATTTACATACTGTTCATATGAAACACACAAATCTATGAATGCCCAATACTCTACAGTGATATATTCTGAGAACAGATACTGTAAGGTTTCTAAAAATGTGCTTTGGCAGTTGTGAAAAAAAAGAACATTCTCACACACTGAACATTGTGTTTTCAGTTGTTTTGTTGTAGTCTGTAATGATGCATATAGTGTTTACATTTTTGCAGGCTTTGAGCAGCTGTTTTGGTGTGAAAGTTTGAGTTTTGAAGAGAGAAGGTGTGGTTTTGTTTATGTAGCTTTAGAAAAGTGTGTTGTGTTTAGAGTTTTGGGAAAATGGAGGTAAGTTTTGTGAAATGTGTTTTAGCAATTGAGAAAAACTGTAATAATATTTATTATTTTGATGTCATTAATCATAATTTGCTATTAAGAAAACTCAAGTGTTGTGTTTTTTCTCTATCTGCCTTAGCATGAATAGAAAGCTACCTGACTAATAGAACACAGAAGGTTCTCTTTAACGGAAGCCTCTCAGATGCAGACATATACAGTGTGGGGTTCCACAGGGCTCTTCACTTGGACCTTGAATTTTACACATGATTTCCCACTTGCTTGTAAAAAAGCCTGTGTGTCTGTATGCAGATGATTCAACACTCTACATGTCTGCACCAACAGTTAAGGAAATCACCTCAGCCCACAACACAGAGCTGCAGATAGTATTTAACTGGAACACTGAAAAACACTAAACATGTATTCAACATATCTTTCAAGCGTTTATTTCAACTCGGGGACCACTGAGGGAGACCCTATAACAATAACAATAATAAACACACATTTCAACAAGGATCAAACAAAGCAGGTACAAATAGATACACAATGGTCCCTATTGCTTAAAAGTGCTTTGGAGCAGTGTGGGGAGCATAGAGCGTTCTGGCCTGCAGAGGGAGCCAGACTGTTGGTGGAGAGGGAAGACGGTCTGATTACGGACAGGTGCTAATACTGGGCGTGCTCGAGGAGTCGCACAGCGACTGGTGCAGCCCCATCGTGCTGGTGGCAAAGCGCGATGGGTCTGTACGTTTCTGTGTGGACTATAGATGGGTGAATTCTGTGTCAAAGTTCGATGCCTACCCTATGCCCCGGATCGACGAGCTCCTGGACCGGCTTGGCACGGCTAAGTATTACACCACATTGGATTGCACGAAGGGATACTGGCAGATACCATTATCGCCGGTATCCCGGGAAAAAACTGTATTCTCTCGTCTGGGGCCCCGGCCACGTTTTCAGCTGCTGATGGACCGTTCTGCGGCCGCACTCTGCGTATGCTGCGGCGTACTTAGATGACATTGTCATCTATGCAGACACCTGGCCGCAGCATATACAGAGAGTGGCCACGGTGCTACAGTCGCTGAGGCAGGTGGAGTGCGTGATCGGGCGTGGGAGATCCAGTATCTGGGGTTCATCCTGGGGGGCGGGGAGGTGCGGCCGCAGGTGGATAAAACCGCCGCCCCGCGGCCCAGGACCCGGAAGGACGTGAGGCGGTTCCTGGGACTGGTCAGCTACTACCGGCAGTTTGTGCCAGGTTTTTCGGAGGTGGCCAGCCCCCTTACCGACCTCACCCGGAAGGGGGCCCCAGATCCGGTCCAATGGACTGAACTGTGCCAAGTCGCGTTCGATGGGATTAAGAACGCCCACTGTGGAGAGACAGTCTTAATGTCAGACCTAATTTTAATATTCCTTTTTCTCTGCAGACAGACACGTCGGATAGAGGGCTGGGGACGGTGCTGACCCAGCAGGTGGAGGGGGGCGACCGCCCGGTGCTGCACCTGAGCCGTAAGTTGTCGGTGCGGGAGGGCAGGTACAGCACGGTGGAGAAGGAGTGTCTGGCCATTCGGTGGGCGGTCGGCGCCCTCCGGTACTACCTGCTGGGGCGCTCGTTCACCCTCTACTCCGACCATGCCCCCCTACAGTGGCTCCACCGCATGAAGGATACCAACGCGAGGATCACTCAGTGGTACCTCGCGTTGCAACCCTTCAACTTCCAGGTGGTCCATAGACCGGGGGCGCAGATGGTCGTGGCTGACTTCCTCTCCCGTGCAGGGGGGGGGGGAGTAGGCTATCGGTCGGTTGTGCCCCGGCCTCGATCTGGCGGTGGGGTTGTGTGGGGAGCATGGCGCGTTCTGGCCTGCAGAGGGAGCCAGACTGTTGGTGGAGAGGGATGACGGTCTGATTACGGACAGGTGTCAGTGATCAGACTCGTTATCCTACTGGTCTATTTAACCTGTGTGTGTTTGTTCCCCCGGGAGAGTGAAGGAGGCGGTGAAAACCTGCCGAGGTGTTGGAGAGAGACAGAGAGACGAGAGAGAGAGAGAAAGCGACAGAACAATGGCAGAGCCGGCTGAGTCCCGAAAGGGGAGTCAGCGACGTTTGAAGTCGCCGCAGCGGATCCCGAGAGGGGAAGCCGGTGGGTGTGACGGCAGTGCGCTGCACTTATTCTTTATTATTTTGAAAGTCTCGCTCAGCACGTCAGTGACGTTGCTGAGCCGCTATAAGCCAATAAAAACGTATTTGCAGCCGTTCCTCTGTGTCGACCTCCCTCTGTGCCTAGAGACTCTTACAAGCAGCTTCCAGGATTTAAGTTTATGATCACTCCAGATACTAAGATACTTGTACTCTGAGACTCTCTCAATGCCAGAGTATTGTTTTTTTTATTGTAGTTATACATAGACTATCAGGATCAATATTTTTAATAATTAATCATAATATTTCATATTTATATAGCGCTTTTCCGGGGATCAAAGACACTGAAGCATTCGTAAATAATATAAATTTAGTTCTACTTGCGTTTAGAACCAGTTTAAGATTAAAGAGTGCTTCTTGAAGAGCATTGCATGCAAACTGCAGTCTTTCAGTGGTCAGTTGTACAGAATGTGTTACACAGTAGACAATCGTATCGTTAGCATAAAAATGGGCTTGGCATTTTTCACACCTTTCAATAATATTCATATTATGAGTAAAACATCAGAAAAAAAAAATCTTTCACACATTGACACGTCTCACATAGATAGTCTTGAAATTATTTGCAAGCCTTATTAACCATACCAATATTAAAAAGTGTTTGTAGGAGTAAGTAATGGTTTTTGTGATGATGTCTTGTATATATTTTGGGTGGAACACAACATCTACGTTTATTTTTGATATGTCTTGTGAGACTTATTAATCAAAATAAGTCTGTATTTTCCTTTAGTGACATTGATGGAATACCCCCCCCTGGAAGAGTAGCTGTTGCTTTGCATCAGCTAATGGAGATCCTAATGAATCAAATCAAATCCACATACCATAATAAACTTAAATAATTTCCTTATCAGAGCAGTTTCTATGTGTATGGCCTGGATGCTACCTTTTTGCTTGCAGGTTTGAGGTGAACTGCAGCAAAGGTGGCCACAATAGTTGTGTGTTTCCATAAATGTTGATAAGCAATGAATTTCAGAGCTGCTCACAGATTTGAGAAATGGAAATTTCTCAAATCTCTCTGTGATCTTAGTGGATCACAGAGAGGTGATCCACTGAGACCATAGAGTATTTGGAATGCTTGGATCTTAGATCAGCGGTCTCGGTCGAAGCATTTAAAAAACAGCTCAAGACTGTCCAGGCTAACCCCAAAAGCCTGCCTGTCTTTCTGTGTCTTGTTATTATTTGTTGTACACTTGTTATTTGTTTCTTTTTTTTATTTTCACTTGTTTACCTATTTCTTTTAAACTGCTATTACTTTTGCTCTTTAATTACGGTATGTTTTTTAAAGCCTATGTAAAGCACTTTGTGACTGTGCCGATAAATAGTACAGTTCCCAAAAAGACAAACATTGTCAAGGGAACATGATCAAATAAGTCTACTGTGGCTTATGAATATCATAACAGGTGATTTCACTGTGACATTATCGTTGCTAACTCATAGCTTCGAACGCTTCCTGGCCAATTACAATGCTTGATTTCATCAACCCGTTGTATAATGTTAGTACAACTAAGTTGTAAGTCTCTTGTTTTACAGAAGACTAGATTGATAGTGGCCATTTCCACAGTAACAGAATGACCCTGGAACCCGATCTTATGTCTGCAGAAGAGTGGGGTGTTAGCCATATGATACCTTGAGTTTTAACAGAATGACCAAATGGGTACCCTAAAGAAATGCATCATTTCTGGATTTTAATGTCGTTCTGTACATGATGATGTGGCTACAATAGAAGAGAATAAACATTCTCATTAAGATAATAATATATTATTTTATCAACGTATATATAACATTTAAAAGGGAAATTCAATGAACAACAATGAGGTCTGAGATGAGGATGTTGATGCAGGGGTAGTAAACTGCTACTGTCAGCTTTCCCTGTGTCCTTCTATGTAGAACCTACAATCATTCTACTGTCAGCTTTCCCTGTGTCCTTCTATGTAGAACCTACAATCATTCTACAGTCAGCTTTCCCTGTGTCCTTCTATGTAGAACCTACAATCATTCAGCTTTCCCTGTGTCCTTCTATGTAGAACCTACAATCATTCTACTGTCAGCTTTCCCTGTCAAAACATGCATCGCATGCCAGCTCACAAAAGTCCATCGACATGTGAAGGCACCATTGGAGCAGTTCACAGTCCCAGAAAGGCGCTTTGACCACATCAACGTGGATTTAGTTGGACCTCTTCCTCCTTCTGGAGGGTTCACCCATCTCTTGACAATGGTGGACAGAACGACACGGTGGCCAGAGGTGGTTCCACTGTCGGGAACAACGACAGCTGAGGTGGCCCGCGGATTCATTGGTACTTGGATCGCCCGGTTCGGGGTTCCCTCTGACCTCTCCTCAGACCGGGGACCACAATTCACCTCACAATTGTGGACCTCTATCACCCAACAGTTGGGTATTTCACTCCATCGGACTGCAGCATATCATCCCCAGGCCAATGGCCTGTGTGAGCGATTTCACCGTTCCATGAAAGCAGCCCTGAAAGTGGACCTCCAGGGCAATAGCTGGATCGACAGGCTACCCTGGGTGATGCTGGGACTTCGTACTGTACCTAAGGAGGACCTCCTCTCTTCTTCGGCAGAGCTTGTTTATGGCCAGGCCCTTAGAGTACCGGGTGATTTTTTCCCCTCTGTTAACGTTCCCTGGTCTGCACCAGAACAACTTCGTAATCTATGGGACAAGGCAAGTGCCTTTATGCCGACCCCTACTTCAAATCACAGCCTGCCACGTATCCATGTCCCTCTGGATCTCCAATCAGCAAGATATGTGTTCATCCGCCACGACGCACATAGGAACCCTCTACAGCCGCCTTACGATGGCCCCTACAGAGTTGTGGAAACAGGCGACAAGACCTTTATCATTGACATAGGGGGAAGTATGGAGCATATCTCAGTGGACCGCCTGAAGACAGCTCATCTAGATGGAGAACGGGCTGTGGAGGTGGCCCGTCCACCACGTCGTGGCCGCCCTCCTACAAGCACAACAAAAAAACCTCCCAGTGGTTCCGGGCCAGGCTGTCAGCAGCCAAGAGATTTCCGTCCAGCCCAAGTTCCGGAGTCCCGTAATCGCTTTGGACGAGTCCTCCGAGCTCCGGCACGTTATGGGAAGTCAGTGTTTGTGAATTCTGGGGGGGACCTGTGTGGTGACTAGACACCCACTGAGTGATCAGGGCGAATTCACTACATTACCCAGGTGCCTTAGCAGGGTGATGAGGTGTATTTAAGGCGACCAGGAAGTGTGAATGAGGAAGTGAATGCAGAGTGTGCAATAAACACAGCTCTTGTTTACACATTAACCATGTGCTCCTAGTCCTTCTTCATATCCCTCAAACCAACAACTACACTACAATCATTCTACTGTCAGCTTTCCCTGTGTCCTTCTATGTAGAACCTACAATCATTCAGCTTTCCCTGTGTCCTTCTATGTAGAACCTACAATCATTCTACTGTCAGCTTTCCCTGTGTCCTTCTATGTAGAACCTACAATCATTCAGCTTTCCCTGTGTCCTTCTATGTAGAACCTACAATCATTCAGCTTTCCCTGTGTCCTTCTATGTAGAACCTACAATCATTCAGCTTTCCCTGTGTCCTTCTATGTAGAACCTACAATCATTCAGCTTTCCCTGTGTCCTTCTATGTAGAACCTACAATCATTCAGCTTTCCCTGTGTCCTTCTATGTAGAACCTACAATCATTCTGAATCCTACAGGGTTACAGAGGGTTATCCCACAGGGACACCCCAAGGAAACGTTTAAGTTCTACAATCATGTGAATGTAGCCAATGTGGTTTTGGTCATTCTGTTACCAATTTAATTTGGTCATTCTGTCACTGATTTGGTAACATAATGACCAGTTTTAATCACCTAAATGAATATAGGTAAAAGTCTACTATTCCTATAATTCTTACTTGTGTTAACTGTCATTATCCTCACTTGCTCTTTCTGTAGGTTTTTGATAACCAGAGACTGAAGAGTTATTCTTAATCTTACAAGCTAAACCATTTCTGAAAAATGAAACAAGTGTTGACATTAGTTGACCGGCGTTAATAATTGATCATTAATGAAGTTTGATGTTTGTCTAAACATCTTTAAAGATTTGTTTATGTTTTTCTGTTTATGTTTGACCAGAAGTCAAGCCTTTGCTTATCCCTATTTTTATGATGGAAGACAGACTGTTTGCTTTAATTTGACACCCAATTTAACATGCCCTGAAGATTTGGATGCATGCCATAGTGTTGATTGATAATGTTGACATGTAGTCAGTACATGTAGTAGTTACCTAGAGTAAATGTTTAGAGGAACATGGTCTCTATGGTTGTTGCATGCAGACCACGGTCTTTAAGTGTAAAACCTGATCTGAGAATGACTACAGTCTCTGTATGTCTGTCATATAGAGCTGTCAGTATATCATGCTTTATTTTCATTTTAATTTTCAAGTGAATGGCATCAATGGCTCCTCAAATTAGAGTTTTCATGTAAAGGAAAATAAAGGTTCTTAAATGGTAGCTGTGGCAGCTTGTGGTTATGTGCCATAAATAGGTTTCAGCAAGGACATGAACATCAGATAGTAGGCCGGTGTAAAGAGCAATGTTGGCAGGATGGTAGTCATTTCCTTTTTAAAGTAAAAAAAAAGAATCTCCCACTCTCTGTCTCTGCCTGCAAGTGAACAATTTAGAACACTTTAGTGTTTAAGTGCTTTAAAATTTTGGGTCAAATACCTTCCTCGGGCATGAGGTGACAGAAATATTTCTCTCATAAATTGTTCATTTGCAAGCAAAGACAGTGTGTGGGAGTCTCTTTCTTCTACTGTATGAAGTCTGACTTCTCCTACACACTTTAGGTGTGCAAATGGCCATGTCTATGAGTCAGAAGCATGAGACAACTTCTGCTTTCTTAATTCCGGAAGTTAAAGTGAATCCAAGCAACAAAGCTAATTTCCCAGTAATTTCCAAGTTGAATCCACATTACCAGTAATAACCCTAACCCTAACCCTATACTGTTCAACTAGTCTGGTGTATACTGTTCAACTAGTCTGGTGTAAGCTGTTCAACTGTTCAAGACCAGAAGATGCACCAGTTCACTCACAACGAGTCAATAATCTGAGCTGCTTTACATTGACAGTGGCTGGCTAATACATTCAACTTCAACACTTACATTTGCAAATACCGATGATGACAGCTGCGATGACCACAATCCCAACAGACACACTCACACAGATTAAGATAAGGAGTTGTTGGTAGTTGGTGCTATGGACACCCCCTAAAACAAGATCACTGAGGTCACATGTCTGCGATTCTAAGATTATCATGGAAAAGATCTGGCTGTATAAAGGGTTGTCTGTTTTACAGTTTTACCATTATTTTCTCCCAATAAAATGTATTACATTTTTCAAAAATAAAGCTTTTCTATTGTATTGTATTTTTAGTGTCACCCACCTCTAAAGGAGGGGAATCTGATGACCTCACTGAAGCTGCTGTGATTGGCTGAGAGGCTAACACTGCAGGAGATGGTGTCTTCCTCACTCCACTGTGGGCTGCACAGGATCAGGGAGCTGTTCAGCTTGGAGATGCTGTGATCAGCAAATAAGACCTCAGGTGACCCCTGACCCTGTCGGCTCCAGGTGAAGTTGACCTGCTGGGGGGGGAGGCCCAGCAGAGTGCAGAGCAGCTGGACGCACTCAGGATCACTGCTGTCCTGCCTCTCCACCACCACACCTGGGGCCACTACAGAGGAGAAGATTCACCATTGTATACTCATACTCATAATCTCATTCCTGTTCACATCTAACTTGTAATGCTATAAATATGTGGTGCCATAAATAGACAGGTTTGGCTTAATATGTTCATTCAAAGACACTGATGATGAGGATTAAGGATTAGGAGTGTTTTTACCTTTACCTCGAAACTTCACTCCATAGAATGTCTCAATGGTTGGTGGAGGTATGAATCTTACTATTGAGCAGTTGTATAGATCAGAGTCAGCACTATTTGATTCTGTGATATACATCTTGGCAGGTTGTCTTGTTACGTTGTATTGTGGTTCACACTGTGTGACTTTACTGATGTTTTCTGTCACCTGATAACTGCAAAGAATGTCCTTCCTTCCATTTTTTCTCCATGTAAAAACAACTGTGTCACTAAAATGAAAAGGCGAGGGACAGGGTAGCTCAACATAAGCTCCTTTAATGGCCTTGATGATCTCCACAGCACCTGAATAGCAAAATAGGAATTTTAGCCAAAACGTATGCAAAAGAATAAGCTTAAAGATATAAGCCTGGCTTGACTTGCATGTCCACTATTCTGATGTTAACTTAAAATGTGTTTCCACTTCACACCACATCATATGTGACCATCTTAAATGCAGCCCATAGTAAAACTAGCAACAGTACATTAGGAAGGGGTTAAACATGTATGTTTCAGATTAAAGGGGCAGTCTAGGATTGGTACATCCATTTTGGGATGTTCATTAAATTAATTATGAACAGTATAGCTATTGATTCAGAATATAACTTATGAGCTTTGTTCAACTGTCGTACCCCATCAAAACCCAAAATATAAGCTTGTTTCATTGTTAAGCTTCAAACTTCATTGTTAAAACGATCATTTTGATGACTTGATTTTGACAGGGTTGACAGCCATATACAGGTGACTCATAGAGATAACTAAACCACTGAATAGAACCAGAATAATCACTCAATAACAATGACTGCATTGTTAACACTTAACCAAATGTACTGCTTCATCACTGAAGTAACACTGTAGACAACAATAAACTGACCAGAATCCAAACAATAAACCAAAGTGACTCACCTGCAAGTGTGGTAGAGAGTGTAAGGATGGTCAGAAGAGGACCCAGGCCCTGTTCTGACAGCATGCTGAATACACACTCTAACCAAGAGCCCAGAGCTAACCTGTATGTCTCTCACCCACTTACATTTGCTAAGTAAGCATGCATGCATACACACACACTCTGTCTCAAGGCATGGAAAAGACGCCCCTCGGATATCTAACCACCTCAGCGAGTGACAAAAACCACAACTCTCTACAGAGGATACAATGAATCCTCCCATATCCGTTATGTTGATCTCCAGTACACCTATATAGCAGGTTTCACACTCAGGTTCTTTAGCAGTGACTATATAGAAGCTGAATTATGACAAACTCTCAGAATTAAGAAAATGTTACAAAAACATGTATGTGCAGTTTCAGTTGTAACAGGAAGTGTGAATGAACAAGATCCACCAAGAGGGACCATTTGTCTCTAGAGTGGCTGAATTAGGGTGACACACTCTCCTCGACACGTCCCCAGGCTTAGAGAGACATCAAAGAAACCTACATATCAAAACATGTCAGATGTTCTGAAGAAAATAACTTTAAGGTCTGCATATCATTAGAGGCCTGAACTTTCCCATGAGTTGAAGAACACCAAAATGGTTAACTGGACAATTTAAAGGCCATTGTTCTACGTCTGCTGTGCTGTAGGTAAAGGTCCCCAGAGGTTCTACTTTACTGGGCTGTCATCAAACACTGCTCGCAGGAAGTGGAAACAAGCCATTGCACAAGACACTGTGGCAGCTCGTGACATCAGCCACAGGAATGAAAATGGCTAATGCAAACAGTAAATGACAAAAAGTTATTTTTTGGTGCCATTGTGTGAGAGAAAATTATTATATGTAATAAGACATTTTTCTACATTTAAGGTTCAAACTTCACAACAGTAAATTGAATGTCTAGAGCAGGGGTGCCCACACTTTTTTGAACCAAGATCTACTTTTCAAGTAGCCAGTCTGCCAAGATCTACCAGTCTAGTTTCAACATCGCAAACGTACACGCACGCACGTACTACAAACACACACACACACACACACACACACACACAGTTCCCAGCCTGCATAGTAAACTCACAATACACTTTCTCTCTCTCTGTCACACAGCCACACAGGAGAAGACCATCACAAACCCTCCCTCTTTGCTATTCTCACTCTCACACACACACACACACACACACACACACACACACACATTCACACACACACAAACACTCACACAAACACACACACACATTTGCCAGTCTGCATAGGGAGCCATAGCACAAACCCTCCCTCTCTCTCTCTCTCTCTCTCTCTCTCTTACACACACACACACACACACACACACACACACACACGCACACCTCAATTTCTCTCACTCACACACTGACAGCCAGTCTGCAGTACCATAGCCAACTACTGATCCAACAAACAGAAAAGTAAACCAGATACAAAACAGGTAATTCCCTAGTTTGAAAGGAGGAAATAAATGCATTTCTCTACCTTAGTGGGAGACCTGGCACTGGGAGGAGGCAGCTAGTTTCTAGTAGTCAGGGCTGTAGGAGCTGGTTGCAAGGTGTCATCAGCCACTGTGGATCTGTCATCGAAAAGGCAATCTGCAGCCTCGAGAAACGCTTTTTTCACAATTTCGCCGTCTTTGAATGACTTCTTGTGTTTAACAAGAACGTGACTGACGCGATAAGAAGCTATCATTACAGCCGTACGTTTTCGCTCTTTTGCCACATTTCCCTTCTTCGAAATAGCCATCGTAGATTTGCAGATCAGACAGACGCACTTCCAATATCACATCGTGTAAAAAAAGTCCTCCTCCCATTCTGGATGGAAGTTATACGTTATTGGTTTCTTACTTGGTCCAGCTTCCCCACTCATTTGTATACCCTTTCTTTAGTACTAAATAGTAAATAGTAGAAATTGGAAGGCTAACTAGTTAATTAGTCTCGCCGGTATTTTGTATTTTGTAGTTGGCGCTGTTGACTGCGCATGCGTGGTGAACCGTGTGTTAGGTGAAAAGATCAGATCGCAGACTGGCTTACCTGTACGTCAATCAAGTGGCAAAAGCCATAGTGAGGATGGATGATAGGCGAACTTTTTTTTTGGGGGGGGGGTTGTTCAATGCCATGCGATCTACCCAGTGGCGTAGGCCGGGATGGGCCCGCAAGCGACGCACCGTGGGGGGGCCCCCAGCCTCTAGGGGGCCCCCTAACATTGGATACTGTGGTGGGTTGACATAATTCACCCACGGTGGGTTGGGAGTATTGTTCCGCACGGACAGTTAAGTGCGTGGTACCCGAGTTGTTTATTCAGTTACTGCTTGAGTGTGTTGTTGACAATCGTTCATGTCCTTCATTAAACGTTTAGCTTTGTCATTTGATACGCCGCCTACGACTGAAAATTATCAAAAGCTATCTGAGAAGCACCATGTCCCAGGACAGACTCTCCAGACTAGCGATTCTCAGCATTGAAAGCCAGCGTGCACGTCAAATGGATTTAACAAACATACTATGTTACATAGTGAAGGACTTCGCACAGACGAATGCCAGGAGGAGAGGACGTGTTGGTCATTGTTAAAGGTAAGAATGGTCTATTATTAGAGATATGTATTAATCTATGAATCAAATTAGATTAGACGTCGGTCTGTTCTTGTTGCCGTTTGTGTATGGACATGTCACACACACAGTCACACATACGGTGTCAGAATGATTCTGAGCAAACGGCCAGCGCGCTGTAGCTGATAGCTGTCCAGGCCAACCATAGGGTCTATGCCAGGGGTATTCAATTACAAATTCAGTTGGGCCAGATTTGAAAACCAAGAAATGTTGCTGGGCCAGACATTTTCAGCGGCCAGTAGCCTAGGCACCAGGTAATGACACATTTCAAACCAACACAAATGAATGTAGGCCTAATGAAATACAAGCAGTTTATTTATAGTTTTCCTTTTAAATTAGGTAACATCTGACACAGGCACGTCAAAAGTAATCTCCAAGTGCATAAAAAAGTGTACAGTAGTATACCAATAAAAAAAAAATCTTTTGTAAAATATAAATGTTGGTCATAGCTGACCCAGGCACATCACAAAGTGCTTTTAACTGAATGAAAATAACCATCAACGCCTTGAGTGCACAATTTAACAAGTTACAATTACAGTTAAACAATAAAATTGAATCTAATCTAATCTAATCTTACCCTGCTGACTTTCTTAGTGTGAGAAGTGACATGTTTTATTCTGAACAAGAGCAGTGACATTTGGCTCATAAGATGTCAATGCAATCCGAAGGCATTGGTGAAGAGTACTGTCAGTCAGGGAACAACGAGAGCTGCTTTTTATTGTGTTCATGTGTGAAAAGCTTGATTCACAGGTGTATGTTGATCCAAACATACTGAGCACATGGATTGCTACTTTCTTAACGTTAGGGAACTGGTGCACGTTGACATTACTCCAAAACTTCGCAGGTCCATTAGTGCGAAGCTCCTGTGCCATGGTAGCGGATGACTGCATGTCAACAAGTTCGAGTATGAATTTCCCCTCGTCGATGGAAGGCACCACTCCCTTTCCTCTGGTGGATAAGTCCCCTTCTATTGCAGCAGTGAACGGGTCTCTGGCAAAGCCCATCACCTCTGCGGGCAGAGCAAGTCCATCCAGTCGACCAGCAAAGTTCTCTTTCAACCTCGCAATGAAATCAGTCATCACATCTGTGATTTGTGCCGGGGATGAGACGCATTTGCGGAGCGTCGGAAAAATGCAGCATTCTGCCGGTGCAGAAGTCGGCCGCGAAAAGGTCCAGTTTGACTTGGAACGCGCCTGTTCCACAAGATCAATCACAGTTTTGTCTCTGCCTTGTAGCCCCACATTTAGGTCATTCAGGTGTTTGAATATGTCACTCAGAAAGCAGACATCAGCCATGAAGTTGTCGTCCAGTATACGATTCAAGTGTGTTTCTGCCTTCGTTTGCTTGCTGCTGCGGAGGAAAGTTGTAATCTCCTCTCTGAGATCGCAGAAACGCTCCAGTGCCTTGCCTTTGGACAGCCACCTGACGTCGTTATGCAAAAGCAGATCGTGGTGCTCAGCAGACATTTCTGACAGCAGCTTGCGGAATAAGTTAATAATAATAATAATAATAATAATAATAATAATGTTGGAGGCTCGAAGTGGAGCGTATAAAATTAATTGTAGCCATCACGTTGTCCATTGTTGTTTTAAGCTCCCCGCTTAGTTTGTTTAGAGTGTTATATTCACGTTCTGTAGGCTACTATTGTAGACATTTCTGCATGAATTTCTGAACACTTGCTAAATACGTTTTTCTCTGCTTTTATGGCTGGGCCAATCGGGGGTCACGTCTGGGCCGCATGCGGCCCCCGGGCCGCTAATTGAATAGGCCTGGTCTATGCTGTAGGCTTTATGCAGCCTTAAAATAAATGTACCGCTACATCCGTTTGAGTTAACCTCCGTTGCGAAAGGGCCCCCGCCGCCACCTTGCGTGTGGGCCTCGGGATTTTGCGGTACGCCACTGGATCTACCCATACTACCTTTGCGATCGGACGTATTGGGCACCCCTGGTCTAGAGCAAGCTATAGAAACTGATTTCCTGTTGTAAGCAATTATGAAAAGTTGGGGAAGAACAAGGCTCTCGCGTTTCACCTAGCAAGTGAAGCGGGTAAGAGGTCCCCTCTATTTTTTTGATTGGCTGAGAGTCGGATGATCAGGACCTGAGCACGCTGTCTACATACTACACGAACAACGGTAAGCCTGTCGATTTTCATTTGTATACGAAACTGTTTTTAAACGGAGACAGATACCTGATTGGTTTTTTTTTGTTTCCGGGTGTACTTTGTGATGCATAGCGTGTGACGTTTTTAGACGATTTACATGTTATCGTGGCTATAATTGCACCTGGCGAAATCATAAGACTGCTCTTTTTGTGTATATTATATATATATAGGTGTATCTTTCTGATCATGGTTAACAAGTGTGTCCATGGTGTCTAAGCGATCGTGAACAGTGGGTAACTAGTTCCATTTGATTGTGGTGACGATGCTGTTTGGCTGGTTTACAGAGGGGTGAAATCAGCTAGGATCCGAGGCAGTTGCTGTTTACTGGTTTACAGAGAGGGCCAAACCAGGGTATCCTAGGTTGATCTAGGATTGGTTTTATTACACAGAGGTTTAGTTCTGTGTAAAAGTGGGGAGGTGGGAACACATTTCAGTACTTATCCATAAAATTCATTGAGCCAGCCAGGAGTTCTGAATTTTCCATGTATGATAATAGAGTTTCATTGAGCTGATCAAAGTTCTGAACTCCAGTTCTAATTAGTTAATCAGTGTTAATACTTCAGTTTTTTCACCCTATCTGTTGACTCAGTGCATATGCAAAAGGAAGTGCTGATCTTACAAGATTGTTTGTTAATTGTATTGTGTTTTTTTTAGGCTATTTTAACTAATAGTGCTATTTGTATCTATATTTTTCCCTTGAATATAACTTGATTTGAGTTTAAAATGAGTATAGAATCAAGTCGTTCAGAGAGAGTGACACCACTTCTTGGTCCTGCTAAGATAATGGCAGACAAATGGGGGTTTTCTGCTGTTGAACATATTGGGCTATGGTCTAAGTCAGGGGGGTAGGCAACCTTTTTAATATGAAGTGCCATTTTTTAATGTTCTTGTTAGTCAGTGTGCCAACCACAATATCAACATTAATTATGACTCGACATCAAACCAAACCAAACAGACCAACAGATCTGCAATTTTATTCCACAACATGAACAACAATTTTCAGCAAAGAGCTATGTATGCAAAGCCATGTATGCTAAATAAACAGGCCTAACAGTCAACTAACTGAAACTTGAACAAAATTACCAACATAACATCTAAGACAACTAAAACATTGTGATGCGTAGCACAACTTTAAGCAAAGTTGCTAACTGCGCTCCCTATGGTTATCATTTTAATAAGTAGGCCTAACTGGATGGTGATTATACAAGGGTCTTACTTGTATGAATTATAATTTATATTTATATACTTATTTGGTTGTTACTAACATTTTATTATTTTATTCCAACCACAACAACATTTATTTTTTTTGTTAGCAAAGAGCTATGTATGCAAAGCCATGTAAACAGTCCTAACAATCAATGTGATCCCTGGCCCTGTTTTCCTTTGCTCAACTCCATTATCTGGGGGTGGTACTTGGTCACTTTAAGTATCACACAAGCTTCGGAGTGGTCAGTTGTCAGACGGCTGCGTGAGAGGCTCAGCACGCTCTTCATGTGTGAGAATATCTGCTCACACAGTGTGTCAGTGCAGATCGCTTAATGATGTTTCCTCAAACCATGTTTGTCCTTATGTGTAAGGATGCTGTTGCGCAAAGAGCTAACTTTGATTATGCTTTTTCATGTGTGTTTCTTTTTTTTTCATCAAACATTTCTTGTTGTCAAAGTATTTAAAAAATCCTTTAAAAAAAATTCTGGGTCTATTGCTCTGTCACCTAGCATTTTGGAGTTTAGCTTGCAACGTCGCGAGCGTGTTAGCGGCTTAATTACAGTAACTTCCTCTTATACGTTTTGGTAACGGCCCTGGTAACAATCTATGCCACTTGCAAAGAAGATAAGGGTTAGTTCAACCTTATGTTGCGGTGTTTGCTCAATTTGATGTTTGACACTGGTCAGAGTAGATCCAGTTCACATTGGGAAGGATCAATGCTTTGGTAGGTAGCCTAGAGGTTAGAGAGGCTGGCTAGCAGTTGGCTGACTAGTTTGATCCCTGCCTCAGGAGGGAGCTTGCATGTGGCCTTGAGCAAGGCACTTAACCCCTAATTGCTCTAGGGGTGCCGAATATGGGTGACTCTGTGCCTAGAGCAAAAATACCAAATTCCAACAATTGACTGACAAGTTGATTGCAGGGAAAATAAATCAGTAAAAAAAAATGCAAAGCTCTTCATAGCACATTTCAATGTAGTACACCTCCAACATACCTGTCTAAACTCAGAGAGCAAATGACACTATGGAAAGATAAAAGGTAAAACACACAAGTCCATCTGATTTAAGGAATGAATGAGAGAAGCGGTGGGAATGCTTTTTATTTTATTTGATATGCCGAGAAGTTTTGGGAATTGTTTTAGTTATTTTTTTTTAGAATAATGGGTAGCAGTGAAAAGGCTCCTTTGGGGATAATAGCCTGTGAAAGAAAGAAAAAAGTCATTTACACTGTTACTTCAGTCAAGCTGCATGTTACTGTAAAGAACACATTTTAAGTTCAGGAAATAATGAATATATATATGTTTTCTGCATTACACAGAAAGCAGTAAACCAAAGGTGAAAATGTCTAAAACGGGTCTTAAAATAGCTGGGAGGGTCTTACCTAAAGAGGCAACTCTCCTGATATGGAACACAACATTTCCCAGAAGACCATGGACCTTCTCCTTGGTAGCTGTAGAGACATTAAAAAAACACATTACTCTCTGTCTGTTAAAAGCAGTCATAACCATAATGTAACTCAACGCAGAAGAGAGAAAACAAATGGCTCAAATAAGTACTGACTCTCCAGTGTCTTGGGGATGGGCGCCATGGTTGTTGCGGGGTCCATCATTGTTGCGGGGTCCATTGGGTCCAGCAGCGCTCCAGGTCCCTGTCCTGGACCCGTGGAGGCCATTACACTGGGGTTCAGAAGTTCGGGGGACCTCCTCACTGGACATATTGTTACTAGGAAAAAACATGATAAAATGTTCGTCAACATCACCACGGTCATTACAGTCAGCACTCGAGTTGAGGGGGGATGAGGAGGGATGGCATCCCCTCTGAAATAAAAACAGTAAAAATCATCCCCCTTCTAAAACTGCCATCCCCCCTTTCCATCCCTTATGTCATTCTATCAATGACTGCTATTTCAACATTTAGTTTTGCGCATATTGAGTAAAATACTGTGGGCGAGGGGGCACGCGCACACATGCAATGACATTTTTACCAAGTCACTGACACTGAAGTCACTGACGCTGTGGGGATGTTAAAATTGTCCCCATATGATAAAATCCACCATCCCCCCCTGATTTTCTTTTACAACTTGAGTACTGATTACAGTCATTACAGACTGAAAAAAAAACATGATCAAATTATCGTCATCATCACCATCATCACCACAGTCATTATAATCATTACAGACTGACTGGGTGTAAGGAGTTAAGCCACAGCAGTAATTACCTGCACTCCTAGAGTGTATGTGTCCTGGAGTGGTAGATGGAGGATCCCGCAGACAGCAAGGCTTCATGAGGGGAACCATCTTAAGGGCAGCTGTCGTTGGTGGAGCCATCATTGGTGGAGGTGATGGAAAGGGCATGCTCTGTGAAAAATAATTATATAAATAAAATCTGCTCAATGAAACTAACCTGAATGAGTTGGATAAAAAGCAATGCTTGTACAGTTAGAATATGACTGCTGTAAGATGATAGTTAAATGTGGACCTTAAGGTGTAGCTGGATCTAAATCCTGCCCCTTGTCCTCTGATGAAGCGCATGTTTTACCCCTGTGTGTAGTAATCTGGGGTCTCACCTCAAGGCAGGTTTTCGGTCGAACTCCCAGCTGTTGTGGAGGCTCAACACCCAGAGCGCCAATCTCCAGCAGATCCCACTTTAATAGGGGGTTGGTTTCAGGGAGCTGGTGACACTGGTCCCCCTGTTGGGGATTAAATGCCTTCAAGAAGGCAAACTGTGTCGGGGTCACAGTGTTTTTGGCCACTGCCTTATCCAGAAGGTCAACTTCCTCGAAGAGGTCACTAGGAGGCTCCACCTGAACCATCATGGGCGATGTCCTCACCATGGAGAGGGCCTCTGGAAGGAGCTCCACCTTCCAGAAGCACGTTTTAGTGTCAAGCTGTTGTGGAGGCTCAACCTCCTGACTAACAGCCTCCATCCAGGGTAGATAATTTTCCTCAACAAGGACACTGGGAATGTCCACCTCATCGCTCTGTGGAGGGGTACATGCCTCTTTGGCCTCATCAACAGACTGGAAGGTCCGATGGAGGGTCATTTCCTCCACGAGGACACTGGGCATCTTCACCTCAACTGTCATGGGAGGTGTCCTCACCATGGAGAAGGCCTCTGGAAGGAGCTCTAGCTCATCCCTCTGTGGAGGGGTAGATTGGGGCTCCCAACCTTCTCTCTGAGGAGGGGGTACAACCTCAGGGGCTGTCATGATGTCCTGGGGCTCTGCCTTGGCCTCATCAACAGACTGGAGGGTCTGGTGGAGGGTCATTTCCTCAATGAGGACACTGGGCATTTTCACCTCAACTGTCATGGGAGGTGTCCTCACCATGGAGAAGGCCTCTGGGAGGAGCTCCACCTCATCCCTCTGTGGAGGGGTAGCAACTTCCGGTCTTGTGTCTTCATCCCTGGGGGTAAAGAGGAAGACACTGGGAATCTCCACCTCTGGTAGGAGCTCCACCTCATCCCTCACCATCGTCCAATGGAGGGTCATTTTCTCAACAAGGACACTGGGCATCTTCACCTCAATCGTCATGGGAGGCGTCCTCACCATGGAGAAGGCCTCTGGAAGAAGCTCCACCTCATCCCTCTGTGGAGGGGTAGATTGGGGCTCCCAACCTTCCCTCTGTGGAGGTGGTACAACCTCAGGGGCTGTCATGATGTCCTGGGGCTCTGCCTTGGCCTCATCAACAGACTGGAGGGTCTGGTGGAGGGTTATTTCCTCCACACCTGTAGCCACACCCACAGCACCCATCTCCAGATCCCACTTTGATGGGGGGTCAGCGTCAGGGAGGATGTCCCCCTGGTCCCTCTGTTGGGGATTAAATGTTGTATAGAAGGCAAACTGTGTCGTGGTGTCTGCCTTGGCCTGCCGCCGCCCCGTACTTGCGCTTCTTGCTTCATTTTGGCCTCCCACACGGCCAGGCCGTGGACGGGCTGGTTCAGGTTCTTGTGCATGTAGAAGACCAGGGAGATGCGCGTGGGGTGGGAGCGGTCGGGCCTCTTCAGCGGCGTGGTGGCATGCAGCTCGCGCCGGGCGCACTCAATCAGGATGGCGCCGTGGGCCAGGGCCACCGCCACGCCGCCGATGTTGGGGTCCAGGAAGTTGTGTGTTTTGACGACCGCGGTTTTCTTCTCCGGCTCGGGGAGCTTGCGGACGGCGCGGCAGAAGTTGTCCAGCACCTGGATGGCGCCGGACTTCATCTTCTGCCGCTGGCCCTCCTCGCTGCCGTGCTCGTCGGTGAGCGAGACCTTGTAGAGGGGCAGCACATGGAGCTGCTCGTCCTCGGGGATCTCCCCCACCTTGCGGTTGTCTTCTTTTGTCAGGGTGCACACCTGGGAGAGAGGCGGTGGTGGGGGGGGGGAAGGGGAAGGGGAGAGGAGAGAAGAAGAAGGGACGAGGTTTAGTGTCTGCTGAGTCATCGTGGCGGTGACCGGGCAGGGGGACGTTGTACTGCGGACACACACACAAGTCTCTCTGGCAACTACCCCCCTGAGAAACAGACGAACGACCTAAGAACAACATAGACATGCACAGATAGAGTGAGAAGGAGCGAGAGAGAAAGACAGACAGAGAGGCAGACAAACAGAGAGACAGATGGACAGAGAGAGACAGACGAACAGACGAGAGAAAGAGAGCGCGAGAGAGACAGAAAGAAAGAGCGAGAGAGAGCAAGAGAGAGAGAGGTAGTGGGGGGTAGTGGACGTCGACGCATCGTCCCAGCCCTACTTACAGGATAAGCTGTTGAACTCAGACATACCCTGTCTGAGACCAGAGTGTTGTGGAATTTAACGTGTATGGAGAGTGAACATAACACACTCCGGCTTATATGAGAGGGGTCACTTAGAGTACCGAATGGACACAATTGTCTCATGTCAGCGCAACCAAGATCTCTCTGGCTTCCCAACTGTCTGTTGAAGAACCCGCCGGAAGACAATGGTATGGGCTGTCAACTGATTATCATGTTGGGATAACAACAATCCCCTTCAATTCCTCTATTAAGTTACATTTACCCATCTGTCTTGCATTGTTGAATATAATAAACGTGTAATAACAATGAACAGATTTCCGAATTACACCTAGCGGAGTAGATATCACAGATGCCAATACCAGTGTTTCCTCTATATGCATTTATTGGTGGCGGGCCGCCACGAATGAATTTCCTCCGCCACTAATTGATTCAGTCCACAAAAAAAAATAGAAAAAATAAAAAAAATCCACCTCTGAACATTTTAGCTGATTAAAATATATCTGATCCTAGATCAGCGCTATAATGGATGTTGACTAAAAGTGCACCTAAATCCACACCCATCTCTCTCTAACCGCTGATCCAAAATCAGATTAATGACATTAAACATTCAGTTGACGACGTGACACAAGGGCTACTCCTGATTGGTCTAAATGTGAACCGGCATGAGAACCGTGCAGACTCAACCATCCCTGCTGAAAAACTGTCGCAAGTTGAAGAACTCGCGCAAGTTGGAAATACTCGGAAACTTTTGCCAAGTTGGACATACTTTTCCTGTTGTGTTTGAGACGGAGCCAAGACTGCTCGTTTGGAAGGACATTGGATCCGTGAGTAACGTAAACCTTCAGAGCTGATGGATGGAAACCGGTATCACAAGTTTATATTCTGTATATTCATTTATTAATTTTTTTCATCCTCCCTCTAGTTTTGGTTGAAATTAGGTCGTTGTTTTGAGCGCGCATGCACGCGAAAAAAATCGGGGGCTCTCCGCCACTAATGTAAAAATTCCTGGGGGAAACACTGCACTGCTATGTTTAGCCAACTTGAATGCCAACATGGCCATCAGGGTTTTTCCTGGCTCAAAATGAGGCGGAGGTGGTACCAGTGGTGTTTGACATCGGGGGGGACCCATGAAGCAGGGCTGTC